>NW_027468630.1:34752702-34810202 GCF_046254945.1 Alosa pseudoharengus | reverse complement strand
GCGCCTGGAGGAGAGGTGAACTCTCGTCTGCCGAGACTAAACACAGAAATCTGTCAGTCTAAAGCGTGAGGAGGCGGGGAATGGTACGTGCCAAGGCAGCTGATTGGCTATGGCGAGCTCAGGAAGGCGGGACGGTCTGCGTCTTTTTTTCCTCCAGCAGAGGAGGGTTCAAGGCTCCATCTCTGGCAGTTAGCTGGAATTTCACAACTCCTCCGGCTCCCACGTCGGAAAAGGCCAGTCGCTGACCCGTAGCCCAGCTGCTGCACTGCTGCTGCACTGCTGCTGCTGACGAGTGTGTGTGTGTGTGTGTGTGTGTGTGTGTGTGTGTGTCTGTCTGTCTGTTAGCTAGGCTAGCTCAGACAGGCACTCTGTGTAGACCAAAAGTTTTTTCGTCATCTGTTTGCCAGGGCTGTGGAAGTCAAGCAAAGAGAGGAGGGGTGGTGAGCCCGATTTCAAACCACTCCCTCCCTCTCTCTAATCTCTCTCTCTTTCTCTCTTCCTCTTCCCCTCTCTCTCTATCTATCTATCTACCGGAGGTGCAGATGTTACGGTCCTCACGGTGGGCAGCCCCAGTGGGGTGGCCTAGCCTGCCCCTGCCTGTGTGCGTGGAAGCCCTTGATCCTATTATTTGCTGCCTGATCAGCAGAACTGAAGGGCTGGTCAAGTGACTGCTGGGGACGGAGCCACTCAGACCCCTCAGGGTGCCTGTAGGAAGAAGAGGAGCCTCAGCAGTGATGGCCATAGGGATGGGATGGGTGTGTGTGTGCTGGCATTCAGTAGGATTGGCTACAATCAGGCCTGGTGGAAGATTACTGTAGGGTTCATTAAAACAGCCTCTCATGAAGTCCACTGCAGTATGGACCCACACTCTTTGTGCATACATACCATTCATACCGTTTACTCCTGCTAGCATAATGCATGGATATGCATAGATTGTTAGCATTAGCTCCATCTGTTGTAGCTTTTCTGCTTTTACTTCTGGTTTCTGGCAAATTGCACTCTGTGTGACTAGACTTCTAGACTCCTTTAATCCAACATTCTTTTCATCATCACCCCTCCCCTTCATTTCTCTCCACCCTTATCTTCCCAAAATGAACAAACATGATCAGGAGCTGTCACACACACAAAACAAACTCAGTGTGGATAACAGGTCAGTGGGTGGTCCGACACAGGGCTCTGCTTAAGGTTAAATAGCTTTAATCCAACCAGCACGCAAAGCTAAACATTCACCCTCAGCCAAGTCCTCCTCCACCCCTCCTCTCTCTTTTTCTCTCTCTCTCTTTGTCCTCTTCCTCTCTTCTTCTATCTTCTGTTTCTCTCTTTTCCTTTGTCTTTCCATCCTCTTGATTTCCTACGGGATAACATGTTTTCCTGTTTGCTGGCTGAATTATTTATTCACTCCTCAGAACTGATCTGTGTTTTATGAAACACCTTATGAAGGATAAACAGAGAAACTGGCCATAAAGCACTAGCAAACAGCTTCTCAGGGCCATTGTGTCTGCTCAGGTCGTGACAATGCATGCAGTCAGACAAGCCTGTCTTTTATTCTTTTTACTTGATGAGAATTATTGAAAGTGCAATTACATCGCTCGGGAATCAACTTCCCGAGTCGAGACTGACCAGAGGGTCTCTTTTTATATCGTCTAATCAGTGTTTTATCGAAGCAGTGCCTGCCTCAATCTTGTAAAGATGATATTACAGCCATATCAGTCACATTCTTATATCTGCCCCCCTCCCCCTTGGCACTCCCCTGCCCTTCAGCGTTGGATAACGAGGAGATTGCCCCCCCCCCCCCCATCTTCAAAAAGACCAGATACTGATAAGCTGTGTGTTTAATCAGCCCGCTCTATGATTTAGTGTTGCGTTTGCATGTATTTTGTCAGTCAAAGTGAAGTCAAATGATAACTGCAGGCTGATTGGCTCAGCCCCTCTGCTGGTGCGCTGCCCACTCCTGAGGCCTGAGCTGTCCTCGTGGCCGGCTACGGGCAGGTCAGCCTGCAGACCAAATGCAGCCAGCTGGCAGATAAACGCTCCTTTGATGGGGATGAACCTGCGTCTTCTGGATCATGGAGGCTTCGGAGCTGAGAGGAGAGGGAAGACTGGAGAGAGAGGGAGAGAGAGAGAGAGGAAGAAAGAGAGAGAGAGATGATGAGGGATGGCTTACTGACTCACTGGCATTAATACATCAGTGGCTTAGTGACCAGATTAAAGTCCTGCGTGTAGCCAGAGACAAGTTACCGCTCCTCTGCTCTGTAGTCAGCAGGGAGAGAGAGAGAGACAGGAAGGCAGAAAGAGGAAGAGAGAGAGAGGGAGGGAGGGAATGGAAGAGGAGGGAGGGGAAGAGGTAGGAATGAAAGGGTGGAAACTTGCGTGTGTGTGTGTCTGTTTAGGTTGGGGTCGGCTAAGGAGGGTCTGGGGAGAGATAAATTCTGCAGGAAAATGGGGTTGTGCACCTCACTGTTTTAATCCCCCCCCCCCCCCCCAAGGGTTAAAGAGCTGTCCAGCACAGCGCCTCACTGTGTCCAACTGCAGACACCTGCGCGCTTATATAACCACAGCACAACCAGAACTTCCTCCAAACCTATAAGCAATCCATCTTGCCATTCCAGCAGTTGGAGGGGGAACATCATATCGTAGTTGAAGGACGTGGCACTGAGTCCCAGAGGCACTGTTTGTTACTATTTAAAAAGGGCCCATCCATGTTAAAAATGCCCATGGCTGACGCAGATTGGGTTGAACTCTTAACTGGGGGGATTCCCAGAGCCCAGGTCCCATTCGTGACGACGCTTGAAAGAAATAAAAAAAAAAAGTCAGCTTTGACTGCAGTGCACCCTCCCTTTTTTTGACAATGGACGTCCATCCAAGCGTCTTATGTCTGGCCTAATTGCCGTGCACCGGAGAGCAGGGTTAGGACTGGGAGCCGTAAATCTATCAGTGTTATGGGAGCAATGTTCTCTCCAGATGTAGACGAGAGATTTCATCCCTTTGTAATTAAGCAGTTCAGCCTGGGGTGTCATATGGTTTTTATTGGGGGCCCTCTGGAAAAAATCATTTTGCACCTTGTTTTCTCATCATACCCTTTATTCTAGCATGAAAAAAACGGAAAATAGAACTGAGAAAAAGGAAATTTCTAAAGAGCAGTATGAAGAGAAAATAAATCGCACAGGGCTGAGAAAGAGAGAGAGAGAGAGAGAGAGAGAGACTAGGCCGTATGGAAATGACGGGGGTATTGATTTAAGGGGTAGAGGTATGAGGGCAGAGAAGGGTCACAAAACTTGCAGGTAATCAAAGAAACCTGCTCAAAGTCAGAGAGAGAGTAAAAAAAGAAAGAATACAGGGATTCAATTAGATGGTGCATATCCACCCCCTCCACCAGCACCCAGCCCCAGTGTTATCTTCCCTCTCCCTCTGCGTCCCCTCCACCTGTGCTCCACTTTAAGCTCATTAGGAAGATGAGGGAGACAGCGGGGAGGTTGAGGGACGCAGGCGAGCAGGCGGGCGGCGCTCAACTTTTCAAGGGCAACGCCATCACCATCACGCCAAGTTTATTGGCCCCACATTCTCCTGAGCCAAACTATCACTTCAAATGGAGAACACTGTAAAAGGCAGGTGGAGTGGGGAGTGTGTGTGTGTGTGTTGGAGGAGGGGGGGGGGGCTTGTCCCAACAGTTTGCCTCACCGTTCAACCCCACTCCAGGCCCCACCCGCTGATGTGGCAAACTTTGAGGTCAACCCCTCCGAGGTGTCTTTTTCTCTTTCTTTTTTTTACTAGTCACAGCTGCGGGGAGAAAAGAGGGGAGAAGAGGGAGAAAAAAAGCTTTTGTTCTGTTTTAAGTGCTTTCACACATTTGTGTTTTATGAAGCATTTTTCAAATGGCCCCCATGATTTACGGAGACGCTGGGCTCTCTCCTCTCTCCTCTTCTCTCCTCACCGGGCTGAGCTGAGATCAGACACGCAGACTGGAGAGGAAGTCCTCAGTGAGGGCTCCATTCCCCCCTCTCTCTCTCTCTCTCTCTCTCTCTCTCTCTCCGTCTCTTCCTCCCTTTGGTCCCTCCCCAGATCTCTGGCTCTCTGCATCCAGAAGCGCTACTCATCCCATCTCTCTCTGTGTCAGCTCCTCGGCTGCCGCCTTCATAACGTCACCACATTCGATCAACACCAGGCCCCCGTTCGGCCCCCGCTGCATGATTCAAACTCAAGAGCTCCCCCAAACCTCGCTTCACACACACACACACACACACACACACACACACACACACACACACACACACACACACACTCACACACACACACACACTCACACACTCACACACACACTCACACACACACACACACACTCTCCATTCGAATGAGTTATCTTTGTCACTCCTCAGGAATTTCCCTAATTTATACTCGTCGGCTTGGAATCCTCTTGTTTAGCTAATTTAAAACAGAAGTACTGTCTTAGCCACTGTATAAACGAGATGGTTTGCAGACGGTTTCCACATTGTATTATTTATTTATTTATTCTATTTATTTTGTACATTTTTTTTCCCTCCACCTCTGGCATAGATTGTGAGATCTGGTATGCAAATGATTATTCAAATCATCGTTATATTAAATTAAGCTGGGAAAGGAGAGAGTGAGCGTCTTATTAATGAGTTCTATGAGCCCAGCTTTATTAAATATTTGTTGATGTTGCAGGGGCTCGAGTGTGTATTAATTTTGCCGCGGTGGGTCCCACCGGGTTCGAATCTCCATACGCACTGTCGGGAGCGCTAGGCTTTTGTTGAGGCCTTCTCCATCTGAAGCGCCTTCCTAGTCGGTCTCAGCCTGCGGTTTTACCCCCCCGTCGCCGCCCCCCCTCCCTGACCACCACCGACATAATTTCACAGCTGAGTTATGGGAAGCTGCTGTGAATGCGATTGGGAGATGATTTGCTCCATATTGCTAGCAAGTGTTTGCTCTTCCTCTCAGACAGCGGAGATTTTGTGACTCATGTCTGTGTCCATTTGTAATCCTTTCCTTCTCACCCAAACTCCTTGTCTTGTCTGGAGGACTTTGGAAAGAGAAGGCGCTCACTCACATCTATCACATGCATTCCTTTTCATCAATAAGAAATGTGCCTCTCCCCCCCCCACACACACACACACCACCATCACCACCCCCTACTTTTCACTCTAATTTCACTCTGTCGTCTTTCTGATCAGATCTGTCATCTGCAGCAGCCAAAGGAATCTTTGAACATCTGAGACGGTGCAATGATGACATTTTTAAAATCACTGCAGTTTATGGGCTATCAGAAGGTGCCATAAAGGGTCCCGGGGAGGATTACACCGGCGAGAGCCACATTATTTGTGATCTCGTCTGTTCGTCCTGAGACCCCGGCTTACATCCTCTGGGCTCTGTGGGAGGAAGAGGAGAAGGTGACGGGGGGAGGACCTGCTGTTAGCGTCCTGCTGCCTGCTCCATCCCACACATCCCCGCTCGCTTGCTTCCACCCTCCGCTTTCTCTCTTTAAGTCCAAATTGGGACGATCATTCAATTTTCCTCCATTTCAAACCATTTCTGCCCTCGTCTCCGCTCATCTGAACGAAAAGGGCATTATGATGGATGGAAGAAGGGGGAAAAAGCACAGAGACAAGCTGAACGCATTTCCTTTCTGCTCATGGCTATTTATGAGCGCTTCCTTAACTGGGAAGGGTCGAGATAGCCCGTGGCCAATTTTCACTCGGCGACAAAGGATATAGTTATGTAGTTGTAGCTGTAATGTGAAGGTCCCAGCAAAATGGACCCTGAGAATGAACAACCTGGCAGTACTCAGTATTGTCAGACAGGGTCATTTTACTCTGGCAGTAGACGCAGGGAGATGGGAACCTACAGTAGACTGTAATGGAGGCAGCCGTATGTGTTTTTATGGAAGAGAAGTCTGTTTCTTGGCAAACACCTGAACTTCCTCCTACATACTGGTGCGTGCGGTGAACTCCCAGTACTCCACTGAACTTTTAAATCATTAAACATGATGAAGCCATCTCCGCAAAGTCAGGGGGGTTTATATACGCAAATCAAACGCCATCTGCCATCTGTGATCAGAGGCAACACCCATCAGGCCGGGGTTACGAAGGCTGAACAGGAAAAGCCATTAACTGCCAATCACTGCATCGATCGACAAGCTGGTCCACCATCACCACAGCTCCTCCCGGCAGACTTTCTCTCTCTCTCTCTCTCTCTCTCTCTCACACACACACACACACACACACACACACACAAATTCTCTAGACCCACTACAACTTTTTGCTCTCATACATCCTGAGTCGGCGCGAGGCCGGAGGAAGGAGACAGGGCCGTAGATCACTCTGGAGTGTGGGAGAGGGGTTTCAAACTGAATTGGATGAGAAGGCTAACACAGATACGCTCCATCCTCGCTCTTCCCTCTTTGAGCTTTCGCAGAGATCTGGAACCCCACCCCACCCCCACCACCACCACCACCAGCACCACCCCCTCCCACTCCCCCTCTCCCTCTCTCCTCTCAGCTTCAGCTCTGCGCTTTATCTTTTAAATGATCTAAAGATTGCCTCGCCGTTCTTCTCCATGTTAGGGAAAAGCTATTACTCTTTCCTGCTCATTTATCTGTTGATTCTGCCGTTGAGGGGCAGCTTTGCTCTCGAAACATTAAAAACTCTGCTTTCCCCCCTGCAATTATATCTCTCACAAGATGTAAAACAGTCTGTTTATGTGCTGGACCACTCCATTGCCCCCCCCCCCCCCCCCCAAACGCACACTTCTCCGGCCCACTCTACATTTTTTGGAGCCCAACATCAGATAAAAACGTACAAACTAATAGAGTTGGTAAAGGACAAAAGAGAGACGGCTGAGGATAGAGGAGGGTAAAAAAATCACAGATTGATTTTTCCTCCTCATTTTCAGTGGTGTCGTTAGGACTAGGGGTCATTAGAAGAATATTTACCTACTTCCCAGCTTAATAGAGACACTGTGTATCAGCGAGCGATCGGGAGCAGAGGTCAGGGCTAAGGGGAGCAATTAAAGTCTATGGATCCTCCAGAGCTGCACTGGGGCCCATTGTTTGCGCCGCGGCCGGGAGCGCATAGGTGAAGCTGAGCAGGAGGCAGGACTCTGCGGCGGGAGTGTTTGTGCCTATCCAATATAGACGTTATTCATTTATTGAGCCCCCATGCCCCCCTCCCTGATATGAGTGAGGAGTTCACACACACACACACACACACACACACACACACACACACACACACACACACACACACACACACACACACGTTAAGTGCTTTAGCACACATGCAGATGTGAGTTTCACCTCAACTCTTACAGCTGGACCAGCAGATGAGATCTCCATCCTTACTGAAGTTGTATGTTTGTTTGCGTGTGTGTTTGTTTGTTTGTTTGTTTGTGAGTGTGTGTGTGTGTGTGTGTGGTTATCGTCTGTTGTGGGGGAGTATGTACAGAGGAGATGCGATGACCCTTGGTCCCTCCCCCTCCCTCATCACTGTGGCCTGCTTGATCTCTGGCCACACAATAACCCCGGTCAGCCCCGGTCATGATGGATGTGGCCCTGGGCCTCCAGGCCTCTCCTCGCGCTCCGCGTCTGTGGTGGCCTCATTGACACATTTGCTTGGGGGAGGAGAGAGAGAGAGAGAGAAAAGAGAGAGAAGGAGGTAGGGAGGGAGAGCCAAGGCACAGATACAAACCAGACTGGCCATTTTCCTTGTCCCCAGTCATAAATATTTGCATGGCTGATTTATAAACAGGCCTGCATAAGACAAGATCAAAGTGAGGCGTAACGGTTATATAAAGCCCAGGCCTGTCGCTGGGCCAGCCTCCACGCTGGGCTCATACCTATTAAAGATAAGGCCATATATCAGCCGCAGAACACGTGGGCCGGACCACTAGAGGAGCCCTCGCCCGCTGATGCATGACTGCTGTGACTACACAGGTCTCAGCTCGCACCAAGTCATGCCAGGGCCTGTGTGTGTGTCTGTGTGTGTGTGTGTGTGTGTGTGTGTGTGTGTGTGTGTGTGTGTGTGTGTGTGTGTGTGTGTGTTTGTTGTTGGGCGATGACGGGCAGCAGGCAGTTGGTATTGTTGTCCGTCCCTGTCCCCTGCCCCCACCCCTGCCCTGTCCCTTGGCCGGTTATTCTAACGCTCTGCATGGCGATTTTATTGCTGGGCAGTCACTGGAGCAGGAGCAGGCCAGAGAGACAGCTGCACGAGCCGCCACGGTCAGTCAGTCAGTCAGCCGGTTAGTCTGCCCGCTTGCCAGCTAGCCAGCAGAAGCAAAAGCCAAACATACACATGCACATACAAACACACACGCACACACGCACACACAAACACATACACACACACAGTCCAGCCTCTCCACTCGGTGGGTTAGAGCCTGAGGTATGGCTTAGGGGGTGGGAGGGTTCACGGTCAGGGCTGACGTGGGACAACCCCTACTAAACACACACACACACACACACACACACACACACACACACACACACACACACACACACACACACACACACACACACACATCAAATTACAAACACACACACATTCTCTCTCTCTCTCTCTCTCTCTCTCTCTCTCTCTCTCTCTCTCTCTGACATACTCTGCATACCTTCACACATAAATAAACACAGACACTCATAAACACACATGATGGGAGTGCAGTGGTCAGAGTGGGGACCGGGTCGAGCCCCCCACACCTCCTGCACCACGGCTGTAATCTCCCCCTCTGCATTGCTCAACTGTGAGGGCCAATGTGGGAGGCCAAAGGGTGCGTGTGTATGGGGGGGGGGGGGTTGTGTGTGCGCCTCCCCCCTGCCCATCTCACATTAATAACAACCCCAGCACGGCAGATGTATGGGGAAGGGAAGGGCAGAGGGGCTAGTTGTTTGTTGACCCTTGGGGGTGGGTGGGAGGGAGAGCAGCTCTGTGCAGGGAGACGGGAGAGAGAGGACGCTGTCTATGGAGATCCCCCTCCTTCCTATTGTCCCCTAAAAATAGCTGAATAAACAGGGGATCCATCATCAGTAGGGACGGGCCGAGCGAGCGTCCACAGAGAGGGGAGTGGGTCCGGCTGACATCTGTCTCTCTCCTGGTGGAGACCGCATGCTGATACAACACAGTCACATTTACACTCTCTCTCACACACACACACACACACACACACACACACACACACACACACACACTCACTCACACTCAGGCATTTCCATTGCATAACTCATCAAGGCCTCAACTTCTGGTTAACACTAAAGTCCCCTCATAATACAGTCTGACTGTCAGAGAAAAGCCCCATTTGAGTCGGAGGAGGTACAAGTGAGTTTCTCTTTCTAGTTCTCTTTCAGCTTTCCAGAATGTTTGTTGTTGTTTTCCGCCACCCTTTTCCCCCAAACCTGTTTGCATTTTACACCACACAGCACACGTTTGTTTGTCGCAGCAGTTTTAAACTCGCACAACCAGTTTTATGGAAATCTAAAAGAGAGATTGGTGTGAAATAGATAGCCTCTTCCTCCTAACTGACAAAAAAACATTGCCGTAGAACAAAGCAGCCTGCACTCTTCTCTTCTCCTCTCTCCTCCTCTGTTGTGTTTCTCTTCCTGCCCACACTGTCCACTGACATGCAGTGGGCACTCTCTCTTTCTCTCTCTCTCTCTCTCTCTCTCTCTCTCTCTCTTTCTCTCCCTCTCTCTCTCTCTGCCACCGTCCATCTGCAGGGCTATAACCCAGTCTGCCATGGGCACAAGGGTCATCTGCCACCCTGCCAGAGACAGAAAAGCCCTTGCCCTGAACTTGAGGCGTGCAGCATCAGAGCGGGTGATGCAGACCAGAGAGAGGCAGACGAAGCTTTGGTCGGGGAAGGGTTACTGAATTATTACTGATGGTTTCGGGGTAACTGTCCAACCGCGGGTCTGGGGGATATTAATCATTTATTTGATTGTCCGCATGCTCTGATTAATCAATCCGGGCGAGATCTGTGAGGATTAACTACCCTATTATTCCCTTGTAAGAACAGATAAGAGATAAGGCTTTAAAATATCATGTTCCATTTATCATTTATTTTTAGTCCCCTGCTGATGAGGCCAAAATCAAAACTGAGGTGAGATTAACCAGAAGAGCAACAGTGGGAACAGAGCCTGAACTGAAGGGGGCTGTGTGTGTGTGTGTGTGTGTGTGTGTGTGTGTGTGTGTGTGTGTGTGTGTGTGTGTGTGCATGTGCATGCGTGTGTGTCTGTGTGTGTGTGTATGTGTCTGTCTGTGGCTGCAAAAGGAGAGCGAAAGAGTGAGGGAGTGAAAAAGAGAGAGAAAGAAAAACGAATGAAAGGGAGCATGCAAGTCTTCATACTTTTGCCAAACTGACAAACAAATGCTTCAAGATAAAGGCTCCGTTGGAGCTTTTAGTCCTCGTGCTGCTGAGAGAGACAGGAAGTGGGGAAGGGTGGCAGAGAGAGAGAGAGAGAGAGAGAGAGAGAGAGAGAGAGAGAGAGAGATAGAAGGACGGTGTAATGAAGAGCACAACAACACATGGCAGAGAGGGGAATAAACAGAGTGCAAGGAGGGAGGGGAGGACCAGCAGGAAGTAGATGGGCAAGCAGTAGTGCCGCGCACCAGGAGCATGCGGGC
Source organism: Alosa pseudoharengus (assembly GCF_046254945.1). Lineage (NCBI taxonomy): Eukaryota > Metazoa > Chordata > Actinopteri > Clupeiformes > Clupeidae > Alosa > Alosa pseudoharengus. Next base: position 34,799,577 of record NW_027468630.1, on the reverse strand, counting down.
CAAGCGGGAGGGGGGTGTGGAGAGAGAAAAAAAAAGGCTTGCTGCGTTTTTGTGGTGCCCCACCCTGTGCACGCTGCGCTCTATAAATTTGCGATCCGTGGACTGGTTAATGCGTTGTGTCATGTGGTAATGCCTTTGATTCCGACATACCTCCGTTTGTAAATACAAGAAGCTCTCAAAGAGCTGTGGTTATTTTACAAGCATGGCGCCCCCGGCGCTTTCACTGGAGAGTGCAGGAGAGGGAGAGGAGGAGAGGAGGAGAGAGAGAGAGAGTGCATGATAGAGATGTGATAGAGAGAGGGAGGGAGGGAGAGAAGGAAAAAAGAAGTGGTTAGAGACTGTGTATGCTCTTGTCTCTCATAGCACATCCAGTGCAAAGGGAGTCGGCACAGAAATATGAGAAGGGGGAGGAGAAATGTGGTCTCTCTCTCACACACACACACACACACTGACACATACACTCTCTCACTCCATTTCTCTCTCTCTCACACACACACACACACACACACACACACACACAAAGACAGACAGACACACACACACACACACACACACACACACACACACACACACACACACTTTCTCTCTCTTTTTTCTCTCAGCAGCACAGTAGTGTCTGTCGGCGTGATTATGGCCTGTGTGCTCTAGCCTAGCGGGGGCAGGAGGCAGCCAGCCGGCTGAGGTAAAGCGGTGGCTGCCACCCAGCTCTCAGAGAGGCCGGGGCCGCGTGGCCACGCCAGCCGCCTTTTACGTGCCAACCTGGCCCCGCTCGCTGCCTCGCCTCACCATGCCAACTCCAAAGGACTCGCATCCCCGCAGTGCTCCTGGACTGGCAAAGAAGCGTTTGTTTTTTGGTGTGTGTGTGTGAGTGTGTGTATGTGTGTGTGTGTGTGTGTGTGTGCGTGCACCAATACGTAACTGAGAGGTCAGCTCCAAATCACATAAGCAAGGGCACTCCAAAACATTAATAAATTAAAATCACAAGTTGTCCTATAAAAAGTGGCGTAATGTGATCTTATAACGTACGTGCGTAATTTACATTAAAAGGCATACAAAGCCTTCCTTTTGCATGGGGGAGAGAGGGGGGGGGGGGCAGAAAAAGAAAAAAAGAGTTAGTGCCGCCGCCATTCCTGGTATTAAATGTCCCCAAATGGGCAGCCAGCTCAGCGACCTCCATGAAGACACGTCAACTAATGGCACAGCCGGCTATTTTTAGGCAGCTGGCGCTGCCGCTGCCGCCTGCCCAGCCGGATGGCCGGCAGAGGTCTTTCAGAGGCCCTGGAAAGCTCTTTGGCCCAGTGTGACTAAACCAATAGGCTGGCTCCAATTAGCCGTGCCTGTGTTTGATTTTTGTGATGACGACCATATCTCAGCTGTAATTACGCTGTGCCTGGAATGATGAGGGTTTAGGTTATTGATCCGTTATTGATCTCCCTGATCAATGAGCACTTTGTTTCTCTTTTTATGTAAAGGGAAGTTGTTGTATTTTTTTCAGCAGCGCCGCCATCCCCCTCTCCCTCCCTTAGCTGTGGCTAATGAGCAGGCCTGGCTGAATGACCCTATAAAGCTGCTTGTGTTTGTTGGGCTCTGGAGTATTGGGGCCGAGCGCACGGTCAGATTATGGGATGGCCGGCCCTAACCCCTCTGAACGGGCTCCGCTTTTCACCACCAAGTGCACACGTTCCCCGTGGGCGCAAACTGAACGGCCAGGGCTTAAACAGAGCCCATTTCAAATTCATGTTTTGCTGAAGGCCAAAGCAGGCCAGGGCTCCGGGCTACATTTTTTCCATTTCCAAGACTACATTTTTCTCTTCTGGAAAACACAGTGGCTTCTCCCAAAAGGGTCGAATGAAAATTGCTCACAAGACCAGAACGCAGACTGCATTTGTATGAAAACTGCATCAATCCAAAATCTTGTGGAGAGCACGCTTAAAGCATCACGCACTAACAAGGAGATGCTTTTGTCATCTTGCTCCACCTACTTATTGTTCCTTTGGTGTTGTCAGTTAGAGGTGCTATTGCTTCTTATTGTTCTTCTCTGTCTTGCCATTAGTGCTTATGCTGGATATCATTTCACTCCTACATTTACCTAGCTGACGCTTTTATCCAAAACTATCTACTATATACTATCAAAACTATCTCGTACTGAACAGGTATAAAAACTTGCCTCTCATAAAGATGTAGTTTGCATATAGCTGTCAGTGTGTGTATGTGTTTGTGTATGTAATGTATGTGTGTGTATGCTTGTGTGTGTGTGTGTGTGTGTGTGTGTGTGTGTGTGTGTGTGTGTGTGTGTGTGTGTGTGTGTGTGTGTGTGTCTGAACACTCTCCCCTCGCGCTATGCAAATAAGCTGGTCATTGGCCCTCTGTTTGGCCCACTTCCACCTGTCCATTTGCATGTGAAGAAGAGTGAGCGCCGCCACTCTCTCTGAGGGCTTGTTGCTCCTTTTGTCGGCACGGCTCTGCCCATGGAAACCCCCGAGCCCCCACCTCACCCGCCCCCCTCTCTAAGACGCGCTCCAGTATTTACTCTGGCACCGGCTGCCCGGCTGGTCCACTTGCTAATTACCCTGCCAGCGTGGGCGAGGTGGGCGAGACGGGCACGTGCTGCTCTTGGTGCTTCCTCAACCGTGTGTGTGTGCGCGCGCGCGAGAGAGGGGGGGGGGGGGGGGGTACAACATGCCAGCTACTCCCGGCAACTCCAATATCTGCTCCGTGAATTTGATATAAAAAGAACAAAACAAAGAGCAGGAAGGAGGGGGATGCAGAAGCACTGCGTTCTCACCACCTTATTGCATAGCCTGAAGCGCCAACCTATTATGTGCTGATGAAATATTTACGCAGGCAAACTGGGACCGCCAGGGGTGAAAGCTAGATGATCCAAGCCAGTGGTGGATGCGGCGTTCTCTTCCTCACGCTTCCATAGCTTACACTCCTCCTTAATATGCTGAATGTGGAGAGAAGAATGAAAGGCATTACTCTAGCCTAAAGCAGATTGCTATCTGCATATATACTCCGTTACCTCACTATAGTAGCCTTTGGAAGACTAGCGGCTCAGATGGGCCTTAGCGTATTGGTCAGTCAGAGTATCATGTGAAGGCTTGGCACAGGGAATTGGAGCTGTTTTGTTTGGTTGGCGGGGTGCCATGTTGATCCCGATTGACCCAAAATGGAGTAGGCCGGGGTCCAGTGACCACTGCTCTGGAGCATCTGTCACCTGTCCGGTCACAAAGGGGGGGGGGGGGTCGGCGGCGGATGTGTGTTGGTGGTGGGAGGGCAGCGAGTGGGATGCTGGCTGTCAGAGACTGATTGCGTTTTGGTAATGCCGGAGTGCTGAATTTAATTTTCGCCCTAGCATATTAATCTTCACAAGTGCCGTTTGACTGAGCAACCCCCCACTGCACACACACACACACACACACACACACACACACACACACACACACACACACACACACACACACACAAACACACACACACATCCATACATTCGCCTAACAAGAACCCTATGGCCCCTGCCGTCAGCTGGTCCACAAGGCCAGCGCAGCAATTGTCTGTGTGGCAAGTGACAAATGGCAGCCTGGGAGGTGGCAGGGGTTTTATGTGGGGCTGCTTTGGCCTCTGCCTTTACTGACACAAACATGGACACTGCAAAAGCCAATGCAAAAGCAGTTATTCACTGGGAGTAATTTAGCTCCCCTTTACTCTTCTATACACACGAGAGAAAAAGACATTGAGAGAGAGAGAGAGAGAAAGAGAGAGAGGGAGAGAGGGAGGGAGGGAGGATGTGTAGTGTGTTTAGAGCAATAGCTGCTTATGGGTTTGATTTTTATTGCTACCGAGTACAGGTGTGGATTTTTCCACTGGCCTGCCTGTTCTCTCTCCATCCTGTGAGCAGCTCTGTGTGGTCTACCCTTAGTCTTGCATACTGACCGAAGCTCTCCGCTGACCCCTGCGGAAACGCAGTGAGACTCCATGGCCTGAGCACCTCAATGAAGCTAGCTTTACACTCTGTTCTTGGCCGAGCATGAGCTTGCCTTAATGTGCATTTTTAATCACTGTCCATCCACCATCTGCGGCTGTGGCTTACAGTGGGTTCCAGTAAAATAGCCATGTCTCCGGATGACCAGTGATTCCTCCCTTTCTCTGTCTCTCTCTTGGTCTCTCCCTCTCTCTCTGCCCCAGCCTGAGGCCAGTGCTTTAAAAACCCCTCCTGACAAATGCACCTGAATCCCGGGCGGATTGATCCTGTCTGCCTCCTGTCTGGCTGCTCAGGCAAAACACTGGAACGTATTCTTCCTCTCCTCTCCTCCCCCTCCTCCTCCTCCTCCTCCTCCTCCTCCTCTCCTCCCCTTCCCTTCCCCAATAATTACCACCAGCGCCGGCGTCTCTGTCCAGATTGGAGGGTTTGCGGTCGTGTGTGAACCGAGCGGCCCTCGATTCTGGGAAAGGAGCAGGAGTGGCAGCGGTGTTAGCGTAGCGTAGCGTAGCGGTGCAGAGCAGAGCAGAGCGAGGCCGAGGAGAGGGGAGAGGCCAGGCCAGGCCAGGCCAGACCAGGCGCGGAGAACAGGCCTGGAGTTGCCCTCCTAAAGTTCCAGATGGCACGCCGCCGCCGGTGCAGATGTCTCCGGACGGTTGGAAACAGCTGTCGAGACCAGACGCGGGGGCCTCCTCCTCCTCCTCCTCCACCGCCGCCGCCCTCGCACAGCTGTCGCCTCCTGCAGGCAGCCGGATGGTACTGCGGCCCCGGCGGTGCTTGGCGCTACAGGCCCTGCATTCATAAAAACACCAGGAGGCTAAGCTGTTAATTAGCTGCTCGGAGAGGAGGGCGATGTCTAGCGATTAATTTTTTTTTCTCCCCCCCTACCAACACCCCCACTTTTTCTAATCCCTGGCTTGACATCATTTCCTGCGCGTTTCAGAGTCATTTGCTGTGCAGTGTATAAGCCGAGGGCCTGGCTCATTAAAGTGGGGGGGGGGGGGCAGAAATGTGTTTATCTGCCAGCGATTAGAGGGGCACATTATGCATGTATGCCCATGCTTATCCAAATGCAGCTAATGAGAGAGCGCTGGCGAGACTCGTGCATCGTGGCACTGCGGTGGGCATGAGCCAGGCCTCGTTATCACCGCGCTGGGCATTGATCTGCCCACAGCCCGCCGCACGCCCGCCCTTAACCCACCACCCCACCACGCAGCCCCGGCCCCCACTGACTGAGCGAAAGAGCAAGAGAGAGAGAGAGAAGGCGAGGGACTAGCCCTGTGTGTCATGGGAGAATGCATTGATCATCTGATGGAGAGCCATTGTTTAGAGCGCGGGGACATTATCGAAGGAGGGATTACCCAACTGTTGTTTTGTAGCCGTGCGTGTGAGAACATATTATTAAACCACTTGTCACTACATTTGCTCTGCTTTGCCCATTTTTATCTCCCTTTCTCTCTCTCTCTCTCCTTCTCTCTCATCCTGCTTTCTTTCTTCCTCTTCTCATACACAAACACGCACACACACACACACAAACACACACATAGACACACACACATACACAAATGATTGGATACATTATCAACATGGGCCAAATGACTGCCTGCATTGATTGCCCCCACTCCACAATTATGTTCCCATTGTTTACTTTCCAGCCCCTTATTTATTCAAGAGAAGCTCAATAATTATTGCTTTATTTAATGCTGAGGAGAGGTGCAGAGGTAGGAGCTGAGCAGGCCAGGGCCCTGAGGATCGTCTAGGGGGCAACAACACTGTAACCCATCTCTCCTCATCCCTATCCCCAGTCTCTCTCTCTCTCTCTCTCTCTCTCTCTCTCTCTCTCTCTCTCTCTCTCTCCCTCCCCGTGTGTGTTTGTTAATGGACGTCTGCAGTCATCCATCCCCACCCCAGCCCCCGGCCTTCCTCGTGACAAACTCTCAGGAAGCTGGCTGACTGAATCACACGAGCCGTAGCTCAAACGCATTACTCATCTGCCGCCACAGTCTATCATAGCCACAGTGGCGCTACGCACACCAGAGGAACCCAATGCCAGGGCCGGTGGAGGTGGAGGTGGGGGTGGAGGTGGGGGTGGGGTGTATTAATTGTCACGCAAGCTCCTGTACCCCAGTGCCGAGGGCACGCATGCAGGCCCACAGAAAGCAGGCGAGGGGAAATTGAGGACTTAGTGAGCAGGCAGGGGAGACGAGGGCCAAGGATGGAGGGAGAGAGGAAGGGAGGGAAAAAGGGGGATAGAGAGAGAGAAAGAGAGAGAGAGAGAGAGAGAGGAGGGGATGCAGGAAGTGGTAGGTATGCGGCCTGGGTGGATGCTCATCCCTGCCATCTCCTCCAATCAACTCCCCCCCCCCCCCATCCCTCCTCAGCCACAGCACAGCGTCTGGGCATGTCGCCGCTCGCAGTGGCTAATTTGAACCAGCCGCTGGACTTGGCACACGTCTCAGCTTCTGTGGTGGTGGCTGCTGCTGCTGCTGCTGTTCCTCTTGCTGCTGCTGTGGGGAGCGAGAGAATTAGAGAGGCAGACAGACAGACAAACACACACCCCGACACACACCCAGACAGACAGACAGATGGATAAAGAATGTCTAGAGAGAGAAGAGTGACTGATGTCAAGTGGCAGAGGGAGAATAAGGGAGTCAGATGGACAGAGAGAGCAAAAGGAGAAAGAGAGAAAGAGAAAGAAATGGAGAGAGAGAGGGAGGCTACCTTTTTATATCCAGCAGACTTAGTCCATGTATTCCAAAGCTTATCCCATAAGGGAACTCCTGCTATACTCAGAGGCCTTACTCCCCACACCCATGACCCACCACAGCTTAAGGTCCACTCCACAACCACTGCACCTGTCTCTCGCTCTCCCTCCATCCCTCTCTCTCTCTTTCTTTCACACACACTGGGATATGAAATCTGTGTGTGTGTGTGTGTGTGTGTGTGTGTGTGTGTGTGTGTGTGTGTGTGTGTGTGTGTGTGTGTGAGCCCATCGGGCTGATCCCTTTGTCTCCTTTTGAGCACGCAGCCCAATGACCTCACTGGCTCTAATTGCTGAGATGACATCAGTGGAGCAGCGCTGCAGAGGTGCTACTTGACATTCATCAAGCGACGGCCCACTGAGACGAGTTTCATCACTGCGCGCATTCACACACCATCATGGCCAGCGTGGTCAACACAGTGTCTTAGGATAGGCTTGCTTTTACCCAAGGTGTGCTGTCTGCTTGGGCGAACTGGATGGGAGTGTGAGGGTCTTTTAGAGGAATGGAGAATCTGCGTTGTAAGAATCTGTGGTTAGTTTGGCGCTACGTTTTGTCTCGTGTGTCACTCTTCCGTCACCGGTGGCTGGGCTCACACATGGGGAGCGTGTGTGTATGTGTATAGTGCAAATGTGTGTGTTTGAGTGAGTGTGTGGAAAGCGCCCAGTCTCACCACTAAGTGCTGGGATAATTACAAAGTGATACACATCCAGACACTCACTGGCTCATTCACAGACAGATTTTGCCAGCTCGCAGTGAATTGATAGCCATTTATCCACTGGATGGCTATGGCTTTTTAATGCATTCATTTCATATTTAACAGCACTGCCAGATTTAATAGGGGGAAATTGGGGTAGGATCAGGGGTAGGCTATGCTTGCATGTGTGTGTGTGTGTGTGTGTGTGTGTGTATGTGTATGTTTTGCAGGTTTCGGTGTGCCTGTTGTTACTCCTCGGAGGGCCGAATTTTTCCAGAGTTTTGTGCTGGAAATGTCACACTCAGGTTGCACGGCTGCAGTTTCAGTAACACCTGCTTCCATTTCACGTTCCCCCGAGCTCCGGCTTCTAAAGTGGCGCCCGGTGTGAAAGGTGTATTTTTACATCCCATTACCGCCGATGATCATGCAGATCTATGCGCGGGGAGCAGGTAGGTGTTGAAACCGATACCTGGGTATAATTGGAGCGAGGAGAGCAAAGGTGGCGCGCTGAGCCGCGGAGGGGCGGAGGAGGTGGCAGCACCGGTGCCCACTCTAGCTGCTCACACAGGCACTGGGCACCACTCTAGCTGCTCACACAGGCACTGGGCACCACTTTCTCTCCCACATGCACCAGCTGAAGAGAGAGGTGCTCTGGGCGTAGTAGTGCCATGCAGCTTTGTGTACTCACACACACACACACACACACACACACACACACACACACACACACACACACATTGTATCCATCTCCCCAATGCTGCTGCCTCCACGTACCCATAGTCCATCGGTGTGGCATGGCTGCCATAAATTCCCAGTCAATTACATGGAAGTGGGCTGAAATGTAAGCCATGCTGGGGCTTGCCCCCCCCCCCCCCCCCCCCATACACACATACACACACACACACACACACACACACACACACACCTCCTGTCCCACCTCCTGGGCTGTTGCAGGGCCGGTGTGGTGGTGGGGAGGGGAGGCCTGAGCTGAGCTCCTCCCTGATCCCCAGACATGACTTTTTCATTAAGCCGCCGAATTCCTGCACTCCAGTTGGAGGTGATTTATCAGCGTGGAGCTTCATTTCAGGATCATAAGAAACAGACACGGTGGACACCAGCGCACATACACACACACACACACACACACACTCACTCCCTCTCTCTCTCTCTCTCTCTCACTCACACACCTACACACACTCTGTGTCTCTGTGCTCTTACACCCCCCTCTGTGTTTCTCATGCTTGACTCTGTTTCCCATCGTTGGCGGTGCCGGGGGAGGAGGTGGGAGCGTATGGGCCTCGTACCGAGCGAGGAGATTAGGTGCAGATAGGATCTCCAGGGTCCCTCACGTGTGCACGGCACGGCCTCTAAGTGCAATCCGCTGTGCGTCTGTCAGACAGAAACAGAGACAGGAGAGAGAGAGAGAGAGAGAGAGAGAGAGAGAGAGAGAGAGAGAGAGAGAGAGAGAGAGAGAGGCAGTCCACACATCCCTGAGCTGGCCTTCTCATGGGAAGCCTGTAATGGAGTCCATGAAGTCGAGGAGAATTCCCCGCATGATGTCTCTTCCTCTCTGTCATGCATAGCACTTTTTTCCCCTCGCTCGTTTTCTGCTGGCTCCGTGTCGTCAGGTGGGACAGGCCGGGCAGTGCTTCCACTGCACTGATTCTCGAGGTGCATTCCAGTGAATGTTTACCTGGAAGGTGTTGGCAGCCAGTATCCAGTGCTGAGTTGGGTGGGGTGAGGGGGGCTGGGCTGGGCTGGGCTGGCGTGTGAGCGTGCGGGCAGGCAGGCAGGCCAGGCAGGTTTGCAGTGATATATGGCCCCTAGAGGCCCAGCCCATCTCAGGTTCACTCCTGTGTAAATCCTGCCCTTTTTATGGCCCACAGTAAAACTGCCCTGCATTTTTTCACCTCCTGGGACCTGCTTTGAAGTTTTGGGTCAGGTGTCGTCCTTTTTGTTTTGGGTTGGAATGGAGGGGGGGGTCTTGCTATCCACTCTCTCTCTCTCTGTGTATCTCTCCTTCTCTTCTCTCTCTCTCTTTCTTTCTCATAAACTCATATACATTGCCCCCTCCACTGTAGATTTTGAAGGCTTGAGCTATATACACTTATAGCAGAACATTTCAGAGACATCTGTTCTGTCTGAACAAGCTGTGTCCTGGGAAATAAGACTGTGGGTTTGGTTAAACAAAGCCATGAGCACATCGCTCCATCACTGCCCACCATATCAGCACACTCAGGCCTCAAGCAGGTGTGGAGAGGAGGAGGAGGAGGAGGAAGAGGAGGGGAAAGTGTTACAACTCCTCAAACCAGCTAAATGTCCCGCAACACCTTTTTAGTGACATCATGGTCAGCTTCAAACAAGAAAATGGAGTGAGAGAGGGAAAGAGAGAGAGGGAGACAGAGCCTCTAAAATCACCCTATAACTCTATTACACCACACTGTGAAGGCACACAAAGGCAAGTAAAAAAGAAAGTCTTTTCCTGGAAGCATTGTCCTAATGTATGGTTTAGGTGTAGAAGTGAGAAATATGATACCGCACTGAATGGAATACAATTGCCCTGAAAGGCCTATAGCGATATTCCAATATTACCAGAAAATTAAATATTAGGAGAAAAGGACGAGAGCATTTCAGGGAACCTAATATTATTTTTCTACTCCCTCCCCACCCGCTGTCAACACCTGATGCGACCTTAATTGGGTTAAAAATCTAATGTTTCCATTGCCTTTGCATTTTCGGACGATGGAGAGCCCACTTCAGGGCAGGCGTTCTGCACCCGTTAATGAATCAATTTGTTTTCCCCGACCTTTGTCAGAGTTTGGGGGTGGCCTTCACACGAGATTAAGAGAGTTCTTCGTAGGGGGAAAAATACATGTGTTTGTGTGTGTGTGTGTGTGTGTGTGTGTGTGTGTGTGTGTGTGTGTGTGTGTGTGTGTGTGTAAAGGAGAAAAAAGCTATTTTAACAATGTTGGGCCTCATTCATATGAATCATGGAGGCCTTGTGTGCAGCACAAAGGTAAACAGACAAAAGGGGGTTGGGGGGTGAAAACAAATTGATAATGGATCTCATTGTCATCGCTTGCCCTTCAGTCGGAGTGTGAACAAAGGCCTTTCGAAGGTTCCAGAAGCTTTTTATGCTTTAAAAAGACAACATGGAATATGCATTCAATGCTTACAAGGAAATAAATTTCATTTTTAATATATATACTCCTTTTTTGCTAAAGAAATCGGTAAATCATAATAAAAAAGTAATGATGGGCAGAGAGTAATTTCAGTTGGATTCATTATCTGATTCAGTTCCCATCTGACCAAAGTGGTTTGTTTGTTGTTTCAAATCTCATCTACCTTCTGTACGTGGGATTTCACAGGAGAGACGAAGGCCATGAAGATTAGGAGAAAGGGATGGTTTTGAGTAAGAAAGAAAGAAAAAGCTGCTTATGATTGACATTGATTGCATCCATGAATCTTTCGAGAATCACATAAAAAGAACATGGCGGAAGTGATAACTGATTAGAAACTCATGTTTTTTTGATTTATTTTTTATTTGTTTGTTCGTTTTGCTTTCATTTTCTTCTGAGCGGCCAGTAAATATGTGATCCTGCATGATAAGTGGGAGAGCTGATGGTTGATGTCATGGATTGTGGGAGGGTGTGGGGTGACTAAGAGGAGGCTGGAGGAGTTATGGCATTTTGGGTGTTGGATGTGGTTGGGGTTTGGCCTTTGTGGCTTTCAGGACATGTGTCCATCCCCAGAGGACCTCTGTCTTGCCCCCCCCCCACACCATCTCCACCACCTTTCGCCCTGCCTCTCCCTCATCCCTCTCTCTCTCTCTCTCTCTCTCTCTCTCTCTCTCTCTCTCTCTCTCTCTCTCTCTCTCTCTCTCTCTCCCTCGCTCACCGTGAAGGGTAGTATTTGACTTGCCCGTGATCAATATTTAGCATCCCATGCGTGAAACAGGCAGATGTTTGGAGTTTCCTTTTCAGAGACGAGCGGCTTCTCTTGAGTGAGAGGGATCAATGCTCCTTTCCGTCAGTGCCTGTGCAGGTGCACTCATGTGTGTGTGTGTGTGTGTGTGTGTGTGTGTGTGTGTGTGTGTGTGTGTGTGTGTTCTCTGGGGAGTGGGTGGTGCACACACTCCACTCCACCCTCAAGGGGCTCTATGGTCATCTCTCCTCTCCCATTAGCTCACACACACACACACACACACACACACACACACACACACTCCCAGACCAGTAAACAGTCATACGGCCATGGACGGACGTGGGCTTTAAACAACAACAGAACTGATTGGTAATTGATTTGTCTATTTGCAAACTGCGTGAGTGAAAGTGAGTGGCTATTGTGAAGGCTTCCTCTGTTAGTAACAAAAAAATATCTCTCTTTCTCTCTCTCTCTCTCTCTCTTTCTCTCTCTCTCTCTCTCTCTCTCTCTCTCTCTCTCTGTCCACAGCACCTGCAGCAGCACGAGAACGCAGTGGAGGGCGACGCGTGCTACTACCACTGCGTGCTGTGCAACTACTCCACCAAGGCCAAGCTCAACCTGATCCAGCACGTGCGCTCCATGAAGCACCAGCGCAGCGAGAGCCTGCGCAAGCTGCAGCGCCTGCAGAAGGGCCTGCCCGAGGAGGAGGAGGAGCTCAGCGCCATCTTCACCATCAGGAAGTGTCCCTCCTCTGCCGCCGACACAGGTAAGGACCCGACGCCCATGCCGTGGTCACCAACCATGACTCACCTCCACCTTGCTGTGGGGAGTGACTGCTCTGCCTTTGGGTCCTCTCTCTCTTTCTGTCTCTTTCTCTCTCTCTCTCTCTTTCTCTCTTTTTCTCTCTCTCTCTCTCTGATTGCGTCAGACACTGTTTGAGCTCCTACTGTGCGTGATTAAAAGAATAGGCTGGGAAAGTAAGAATATGTAAGGCTGATGAAATTTGAGATTTCAGATTAGGAATGTTTCCTCTTGGGGGCTACGCCCAGGTGGATGTCCATGTACGTATGTTGTATGGTCAGCAGCAGCCAGCAAATGTGGAGTTGTTGCTTTTGTTGTCGACGCAGCCTCTCCAGAGGTGAAATATTGATGGTAGGGAAAGCTGTGAAACAGAATCACTTCTCCACGCTGTGGAGCAGAGCTATGTGGCGGGGCCCTAATGCACAGGATTTAAGTGTGTCCGTGCCTTATCTGTCTGGGGCTGGATAAACACTTGGGAGCGCCACCAAGTCTATGTACTGACATTGACACAAGCAGGGTGAAGAGTGTGACGATGAAAATGTATTTCATTTCCTACGGGCGCTCCTGCTGTTTGGGAATGCCAAACATGCCACACCACGCATGTCTTAGTGAAAAACCGTGGAGTTTTTAAACCGTGACAAAATTTCACGAGCACTCAGTGTAAAATTAGGCCACGCACACACACACACACACACACACACACACACAAAAAACGCTTCATTAATCAGCCCCAAGCTTTGAGTGCGAGTGCCTTCATTTAGACAATTCACCATTGTCACCTCTGCTCATTTTAACCATGAGCTCTGACACCTTATTCAGGCTTTCTTTATTCAGCTCAGGTCTCAAATAGAGCGGGAGAAAAAAGCCCAGCCTCCGAACAGATACGTTTCTGTTCCCCTTTATGATATTACACCCAGTTATTCAATGAATACAGACTCTTTTAATAGGAGCCGGTCATGGGGTTGATATCTCGGAGACCTGTGAAGTGTGAGGCAATGCTCCACGGCCCACTGATCCCAGATCAGGGCCCCAGCTGGGCAGCCGATGACACAGCCAGTCAGGAGACGCTCACAGGCGCCATTAGGGCCACGGTAAGGAAAGGGGTGCGACAACATCAACAACAACAACAACAGCAGCTCTCTGGGCATCAACAACAATAGCAACAACAACAAGAAGAGCAACAGCCGGCTAGGCCCGAGCGAGGGCAGAGCGAAGCGAGAAAGAAAGAGGAAGAGGAAGGGGAGAGAAAGTGAGCGGCTTCTGTGTTAGCAGGAGATGAAGAGGAGCCGGCTGCGGTCAATTAACACTCTGTCTCAGCGCAGATTTGCTTTTCTAATCACTCTGACTCCTACCGCCCTTGACAAAGGGCCTCCATTGTGCCTCCTACACCCCCCCCCCTCACACACACACACACACACACACACACACACATACACACACACATACACATACATATGCAGAAACACACTCACACACTCGCAGACACATGCGCCAGCCAGCACGCACTGGCCTCTCTCCTCTCCTCTCCAGCGCACAGCAGAGCTCTCTGTGTTGTTCTGTAAAAAAAAGAAAAGAAAGGAGGGGGAAAAAACGAGGCAGGCCTCTGAAGACGCTTTGTTCCAAGGAGGCAGGGATAATGAAGCCAGCGGCCGGGAAATTGCGCAAAAGGCAGTCACAGATCTGAGGCAAATCATTAGAGAACATATTTAGCCCAGCAATTAGGGACAATTAAGCTTTCTGCTCGCTGCACTCCAAATATGTTAATGACTATAGTACAGTGGACAAGCGAACATGCAAAGGCAGAGAGGAAGGCCCACTTAGGTTAAAAGGCTGGGGGGTTGGGGATTTTGTGTGCGTGCGTGCGTGCATGCGTGCGTGTATGTGTGTGTGTGTGCGTACGTACGTGTGTGCGCGTGTGTGTGCGTGTGTGTGTGTGTGTGTTTGCATGTGGTGTTGCTTGGAGGGGGGGTTATGCTAGAGTTCACAAACAAGTCTGATTTTCTCTCTCTTTTTTTGTGGGTTGATGTTATATTTATTTATTTATGCATTCCCCCCGCTAACCTTTGATGTGCGTTAATGGATTCCCTTGTTTGTGAGGCTGGCTGAAGGTTAGGTAATGGGTCTTTGCAATCACAGAGATGTGGGGGGTGGACAGGGGGTAGCTGTTGTGTTGGGGGGGGCAGAAGGACGCTGTTACACACACAAAGATACACACACAAACTCTATGTGGTGAAGGAGAATCATAAACACACCAACCTATCTAGTGCTCCCTAACTAGAGCACACACAGATAAGCTGAAGCCAGTCAACAAGCAACATTGTTTACACACTGGAATGGAAAGGTCTACAGTACATCTTTTCTCTCAACAAAAACTATCGGACATGATATCGTGCTTGTTCTGTGACGGGAATATCCAAGAATGTCTGATGAGGCCTGATTGTGTAGCCCTCTGTTGATCTGAGTCTTCTGATCCAGTTAATTGCCCTGTTCTGTTGTAATATTGTATTTCTGTATGTCCTAGTGGGGGAATGAGCGTGATTAAGCATTAGACGTAAGGTGCTGATTGTGAGATATTGATGAAGGACAAGGTGAGCGTGGATCGACCTGTGGCCCTGAGGAGAGGATGTGTTACTGCTCTGTTTCTCAGGCCTGCACGCTCGACCTGTGGCCCTGAGGAGAGGATGTGTTACTGCTCTGTTTCTCAGGCCTGCACGCTCGCGTTAGCGTCAGCTTCAGCTGTGCTTTCATAAGTTTAGAGAAAAGCCATTAAGCGCCTCCTGTAACCTCTAACGCCACCTCCAGTTCTCCAGCCAGTAGCTGGCCCCTTGATCTTCATAACTACATCATGCCTGTGAATATTTAGAGAGGGTGAGAGAGGGAGGGAGAGAGAGAGAGAGAGGAAGAGAGAGAGAGAGAGAGAGGGCCCATTCCCCTAATAGCCTGTGACGTGCTGTTTACCGAGTGGCGAGCCCGGCGTCTCGGTGCTGAAGGCCTGATTGATTGGGCTACAGATGCAGGCTCCCGCCATACACACACACGCACACACACACACACACACACACACACACACACACACACACACACACATGCCTTCACAGCCCAGCCCGCGCCCAGCCAGGGAAAACTGGGCCCCGACCAACAGCCTTTTGAAAGTCATCCATATCCCCCCTCCAGTACCACCCCCACCTCCCCATCTTTAAGTGTGGGAGTGAGCTGTTCTTCTGGGCCTCTCTCTTCGCTCTCCTTTTCCTCCCTCCCTCTCTCCCTCTCTTTTTTCCATCTTTATATATATTTTTAAAGGTCCGTTAAACGAAATGAAGTGTGTAATAAAGAATGTCGGCCTTTTTCTTGCTGGCCTTCCAACCCCCCCCCCCCCCCCAACATACACACACACACTCTGACACACATGCACGCACACTCCTCCTCACATACACTTACACACATACAGTACACACACCAGCATCTTGATCGAATTATGCTGATAATGAACATACCTCTTCATCAGCGCGGGCACGAACGTTGTGAATTCCTAACTCACTCCCACCTCTCACTGAAACACATACACACACACAGACACACACACACACACACACACACACACACACACAGAAACACACACACACACACACACTCCTCCTTTTTCCAAAAGTACCATTTCACTCCTTAATGCCTCTCGTTCCACCCCCTGATGACCTCGCCCCACCCCTGCACCCCCCCCTCTACACACACACACACTTACACACACTCACACACACAAGAGCCCCCTTGGAGCTGCAGTGTTCCCTCCTGGTGTAATATTTAATTTCCTCCCCGCTAGCTCTTCTGAGGCTCCAAGCTCTTTCTTGTGGTGGAGGCGCAGTTGCTAAAGTGGTGGAAGGTCCCCCCCGCTTGTTAAAACAAAGCTGGCCCTGGATTTCTGGGTCAGCTAGGCAGTAATTCCCCAGGCTGCTGGCGGGGGCCATGTGTGGCGGAGCTGAAGCTGGACTGCTCTGAGGTGCTGGGGCTACGCAACAGCAGCAGCAGCAGCAGCAGTGCTGCCACAAACCAGGGGTCCTCCTCCACCCACACCACCTCCTCCACCACCTCCTCTCTGTCAGGGAGCCTGCCGACCCCCTCAACGCCCTCAACTCCCCCCAAAACAACAACAGAGGGGCCAGGGCACCCCAAGCACAGGGTTATGTCACAACACTGCTGACTGATGGGGAGAGAGAGAGAGAGAGAGAGAGAGAGAGAGAGAGACAGAGACAGAGACAGAGAGCTAGTGGAGGGAGAAGAACTGGATTGAGTAGGAGGAAAAGGAGAGAATGCCTATATGGTGGCATTATTTCCACTATTTCATTGACTGCATATGAAGGAAGAAGGTAAATAGGTTTGTTCCTGTTAGTTTGGAGGCCTCTTGTGCTGTATTGAATACGTTCCATTCCTCCTTATAAGTCCTTTTGATAATGTGTTGTGAGTTCAGATAGGAGAGTCTCTAACCGGAATCCAGAAAGTACAGGCAGATACAGGATGACCCCTCTCAACTCAGTGTGTGTGCGTGTGAGTGTGTGTTTATGGAGGCATGTGTGTAAGTGTGTCATGAGTTCTTTACCAAACAATTAGTGTGGAAGGAGTAGCGAATCCCAGCCGCACACATTAACACACATTAACCAACATATTCAGCGCTTTTAAGAGCTGCACATTAAATGGGAGGCGAGCCCTAAGGGAGGGCTAGCAGGTCTTGCTCTGAATAGGGCTTTGCAACTGTCAGATTCCATTTGCTGGTCATTTGTTAGCCAGCGAATGAGGATCATCTCTGGCAGATCTATAATTCTGATTCAGAAGTAGTATGTCACAACAGACATGTTAATGAACAGCAAAAAGAAAAAAATCATTAGCGTGCTGCTGTCCTTTGCTTTGATTAATGGTGTGGTGCACATGAGTAAGCAGCACAACTTCCTATAGGATTCCTGTTATTGTTGCTTTAGAGGAGCATCATTGGTGAAAGTCCATTTCAGATCAAATATCAGGTACCAATAATGTTAGGACAACAGGCTCGTAAACAGATGGACAGAGATACACAAGCGAGAAAGCCTGTCCAAATCTGAAGAAGTTCACACCACATACACACACACACACACAGAGTCACTCACACACACATACACACACTAATACAGTAAGAGAGCTTTGTTGGTGTCTGGGTGTTGTGGAAGGACCAGGGAGTGGGGTGGGGTGGGGGGTTAAATGTGTGTGTGTGTGTGTGTGTGTGTGTGTGCGTGCGTGCGTGCGTGCGTGTGTGTGTGTGCGTGCGTGCGTGCATGTGTGTGTGTGTGTGTGTGTGTGTGTGTGTTGGGGGGGTTAGTTGTCGGTACCACATGTCTCTGGCCCTCTCAGCACCCACGGAGCTCCAGGGCGGCAGAGATGAATTTCCCATCCAATTAGAGCGCCGCGAGGATAAAAGGCAGCCATTGTTTTAATTCCTGCCCCCACTGAAAATGTGCTGCTTAAGCACGTTGCTTTCCCTCCACTCGGCCCTCCATTTTTCTTCCTTAACCCTTTCACTGGGAACACACAAAAGAGCTCTCAGAGGACCTCCGCTCTGATACGCCACTGTTGCCTGCACCCTCCGACAGCCAGGCACAAAGCCCTGGAGTCATTCAGCGCCTGTCTCTGACACACACACACACACACACACACATACACACACACACACACACACACATACATGCACACGCACAGAGTCACACACACACACACAGTTTGTGTTTGATATGTGGCAGTGACACACAAGTGCAGGATGACACTTTTTTTCCCTGGCTCTGTGAGTGATGTGCACCAGGGCATAGAGCTCGATGACACATTGAGGTTTCTCATTTTGCAAGAGTTAATGGCTTTAAAGTTATTTTTCGAATGCGGGAGAAAGAATGAGATCATTGCGCTCTTTTTAAAGAGAAAAAGGGGAAACGAAACATGCCGATGAGAGGTGGTTAGCTTTCTACCGGCGCTTAAGAGTCCTGCTGGAAAAGTGGTGAGGGATTTTAAATGAATGTGTGTGTGTGCACATTTTGTGTCTGTGTGATTTTGTGTGAATTTGCATTGATGAGTGTAAGTGTAATGTGTGTGTGTGTGTGTGTGTGTGTGTGTGTGTGTGTGTGTGTGTGTGTGTGTGTGTGTGTGTGTAAATTAGCAATGTGTGTGTGTGTGTGTGTGTGTGTGTGTGTGTGTGTGTGAAGGCTGAAGGCTGCTGGTGTGTGTGTGGATTAGCTATGCTGTAAATCTGCTCCCGTCGCAGATGGCAGGCCCTTGATCGCTGGGCTGTGACGGCTTGGCTCCCATCACAGGAGGAAATCCCTGTCTGCGAGACACTGGATCGAGGCCGCTCTTGCAGTATGTGTGTGTGTGAGTGTGTGTGTGTGTGAGTGTGTGTGTGTGTATGAGTGTGAGGTGGTGGACGGAGGCCGCTCCTGCAACAGCCGCCCCACCGTCCAGTCTCCCTCCACCCTCCTCTCTCACCCCCCACCGCTCTCCTTCAGGCTTGACAGGAACGCAGTCAGCCTCCCACGGGAGCCGGTGGTCAGGCAGGCAGGGCACAGCCACCAGCACCACCACCACCACCGCCACCGCCAGGGCAGTTCCAACGCTGCCCTCCTCCAGACTCCAGTGTTGACCGTGGCTCAAGTTGTTTTAGCCCAGCCAGGGAGTTGGGAGTGCAGCAGGCTTGAGACTGAGCCATTGGCCCTGGAGCCCGCCAGCCTCCAGCCTTCTGCTGTGCACGTCTTCAGGAGTCAGGAGTAGGGGAGCGAGGCTGATGAGGGGTGGTGGGGTGGGGGTGCGTTAGTGAGTGAGTGAGGAGTTGCTGTGTGCGAGGCGGAATCCAATTTGAAGTGCGCTGCTTGTTTTGCTAAAAGGGGTGTGCTTTCAGGGTCATGCGCTTAATAGCAAACTCTGTCCCGACAACAGAGGGATCCCTTGCCCCCCCCACACACACACACTTCCCTACCCGGGTGCTCCACTCTTCGCTTCATGTATAATTCCAGCATCCATGCGCACCTCGTCCCCCCACCCCCCAAAAATTGGCAGAGTGTTTCATGCATAGGGAAATGCATTAATAAAGCAAATGCAGGATTCTTGTTTCTGCGGGCCGGACGCCTAGCCAGCACAGAGCGCAGCCAAGCTCTCGGCAAAAGCACTTGGCCAGCTGACAAGAAATGTCAACAGCGGGGGTGAGCGCTGGGGTTTAAAACCCATCCTCACCTCAACTTAAGCGGCCTGGAATATCTCACTCCTCTGCAGAGCCTGGGCCAGTCCAAACGCCCCCACCCCCCACCGCTCCTCCCTCCTCCCCACTCTCTCCTTTGTGTTAGGTGAGTCTTCAGTCTGGCCCAGACAGAGAGTGAGGCAGGCAGGCTGGCAGCGCTGTGCCCATGTGAGGCCCAGCCCAGCAGCACAGGGGCATGGGCAGCCCTGGCACCAGACATAAGCCATCCCTGGAATGTCTTGCCTCTTTACATGCTTTTTAAAATGCAAAGTAAACGTTCCTGAAACAGGATATTGTAGCCCCTAACCACTGCCACCCCACCCCACCCCACGCTCCACGCCATATTACGCCTGAGCTGAGATTGGCCAGTTGGGGCGTTTGGATACGGACCCATGCATTCTTTATTAAAGCCTGTTATTGTGGCGATGCGATGGAAGATGGTGGGGTGGGGGTGGGGAGGGTGCAGGTCAGGCCCAGGCAGAGCCAGGGGCCCGGGGCGGACAGGCGGGTGGACGGGCGGGTGGGCAGGCTGCGGCTCCCGTCGGACGGCCGTCCTGTAATCTCCGGCTGAAGGGCAGCGCAGGGAGAGGAAATTGTTTGCCGTCCGCAGAACGTGGCAGGAATTTCATAAATACATTACCTTTCATTTTGAGCAATATTGAAAAAAGAGAGAGAGAGAGAGAGAGGGAGAAGAAGAGGAAGGGAGGAAGAAGGAGAGAGGAGAAAGCTGCAGCCCTTTTATTAAAATGCTGAAATGACGGCTTTATAGATTTTCCACCCGAGCATGTTACACGGCAATCGTACGGCCGTCTCGTCCAGACTCACACAAGGAAGTCTTTTCTCCCTCCCTCCCTCCCTCCCTTTCGGCTTGACAAACGGCCGCAGTAGAAATTCCACTGCTGGCTCATCCTGCAGAAGCAAATTGCCCAAAAAGCCGCGCTTCTATTCTGGGCTCGTCTGTGAATCAGAACGGTTTGTGTGTCGATGTCCCCATGGCCCGTGCACTTCGTGAGTGTGTGTGTGTGTGTGTTGATGTCCCCACGGACGTGCACGTCGTGAGTGTGTGTGTGTGTGTCGATGTCCCCATGGCCCGTGCACGTCGTGAGTGTGTGTGTGTGTGTCGATGTCCACACGGCCCGTGCACTTTGTGAGTGTGTGTTTGTGTATGTGCTGAAGGGCCGAGGGCAGAACAGCACTGAGCTGTCTGACAGGTAAGAGGAGACACAGACCCTGGGGCCAGATGCAGGCCCAACAGTGTGTGTGTGTGTGTGTGTGTGTGTGTGTCTGTGTCTGTGTGGTTGTGCATGTGTGTGTGCTCAGGAATGTCAAGAGTGGCATGTTCAAGTGTCCACTCTAAACTGGCTAGCTCTATTGGCTTTGTGCAGGCATTTGATGTGAAAATATACCTTAAGAATGGGCACGCGTGTACCACACACACACACACACACACACACACACACACACACACACACACACACACACACACACACACACACACACACACACACACACATGTTCAAAGAATGCCCTCTCACGCTGGTAGCTGAGGCAGTCTACGTGGCCATGTAGCCTCACACACTCTTGTCATCCCCTGGTGAGCTGAGGCTATAGACAGCAGACAGACAGGAGGTGGACAGAAGGCGCATTATAATATTGCTTTCCACCCTTCTGCCCCCCCCCCCCCCACACACACACACACACACACACAGCCCTCGCGCCTTCATTACAACACACTCTCCTTGAAAGCTGATCCGAGAGATAGACAGTCCATCAGCAGACAGTCATCTCATTTGTACTTACCAAACGTGCTAATGAGTTCTATTTCGGGGCATGCAGGGCCACACCGGTGGTGAATTTGAGAGCCCAAGTGGCGCGCTGCGGTTTACGAGACGGAGGGGAGGGGGGTTGGGTCGGACACTGTAACCCCCCCTGGCCCCCCGTGTCAAACGGGCCAAAGTGACCACAGAGGACAGGAGCTGTCAATCACTCAAGCGGCGAATCTGCCATCTCCTGAGAGAGAAATGGCAGGGGGGTGGAGGTTGGAGGCAGAGAGAGCAAGCTGGTTCATTTTTTTCGTCATGTGGAGGTTAAGATGAAAAGAAAGACAAATAAGCCATAGGAAGGCAGAAAGTGCAGGCTCAGTGGATTTGCCACAGCAGATTGACTTGGATTGACGTCCTGACTGAGGGAGCACGGCAGTCTAATATGGAGCAGGATGTGTTTCAGACGCCACGGGCTGATGCTGCTAACAGATGCATGCTCATACTCGTCTGGTGGCATAGGAATAGCATGTATGCAGCATCTGAGTAGGTTAAGCAGCCTGTCACAACCACCCCTACACACACACACACACACACACATAAACACACAAAGAGCACTTCCTGAGAGTGTGTATAGAGTTGGATTGGCCTTAGTGGTTCCTCTTACATAACTGTACAGGAGCCTCCCACACAGCTTGGATGCCCACAAAGGCACGCATTACGATTTCACGGCTGGCATGTTCTAGATAGATCCGCCATTGATTGTCCTGTTAGTGGACATCAGGTATTCTGGGAATGAGGAAGCTGACAAATTCTTAAGATTGCTCTGCCTGATGTGGGCATCGCACTTTCTTTCCTGAGATGGCTCACTCACTCCGAGTTTGACCATAGGCTAACTGTGTGTGCGCGTGTGTAAGGTGGAGATCGGAAAGAACAGAGAAAGACACAAAAGAACTTTTTTTTTTTACCTCAACTCTGAATGGAAAAGTTTTTATTTTTTTGGTTTGGTTTGGTTTTTGGTCTTTTTCTTAATAAGCCTGCATGTCCCCCCTAGAGAACATCTGTGTAGATCAAAGGCCGTGATCTTTGCTCTGTCTGGTTGAGTTGCCTGTGTGCGTCTGGCAGGACGGCTCTGACAGTCGGATGAGAGGCTGAGGCTCCGAACGCTCCTCATCGGCAGCACGTCTCGCCTCGCCTCTCGCCCCTCGCTCGCTCGCTCGCTCAGCGCTGGCTCCCACACCCACTCTGAAGACTCCCTCCCTCCCTCGCTCGCTCGCTCGCTCGCTCTCAGATGCCAGGGCTCGCATGGAGCTCAAAGAGGCGTCCTGGAGAAAGGCAGAGAGAGAGAGAGAGAGAGACAGAGAGAGAGAGAGAGAGAGATGTGCCTTTTCATCACAGAGGCAAAGACTGACAGAGATCTGACTTGCAGCGTTGAAGGAGACAGTCGTTTGAGACTTGTGTGGAAGGTGAAAGCAAGCAATGTGAGCACACACTCACATTCAAATACACACACACACACACACACACACACACACACACCCACACACACACACACACACACACATACTCA
Source organism: Alosa pseudoharengus (assembly GCF_046254945.1). Classification (NCBI taxonomy): domain Eukaryota; kingdom Metazoa; phylum Chordata; class Actinopteri; order Clupeiformes; family Clupeidae; genus Alosa; species Alosa pseudoharengus. The sequence continues at coordinate 34,776,850 of NW_027468630.1, read as the reverse complement.
AGCACTCACATAGACATGCATATGCACTCACTCACATTGTTCCTCTCTGCCTGTGTCAATTAGAGGCATCCAGGCAGATGGCAGTGTTGAGGGGAGGAGGAATAATTCAATAGTCACCCCTGCTAACCTTTACCTGTGGACCCGCGTAGCTAGCATTGATTGGAGCTGCGCTTGATTATTCACAGTCTGGAGAGAGAGAGGTTGGGGGGTGGGGGCAGAGAGATGAAGAGCGCTTACTCATGATCAATGTGACAATAGTGCATTCTGTTGGAAAAGGGGATGTCGTTTGAGGGCAGGGGGTGGGGATGGAGGGGGTGTTAGGTGGGCAGGTGTTGCACTCTCACACAGGGCCCCAAACACCACCCAGGCCCCACCCCACCCCACCCCACCCCACCCTAAAACACAAGCTTCTGTGATCCTGACAGGAATTCTCACACTGTCTCTCTCAGCTCCAGTGGGGCAGTACTCTCTCACCTTTACCCCTATGGCTGTGCTTGCTATTGATCCCCACTGAAGCATGCTTATGCCTGGACACAGTGGACGCTTGTTTACCCGCCGGAATATGCGAACATCTCCTCCCCGCCTCCGCCTCATCATGTAGAACAACAACATGTGAGACGTTCCACAGTGCGGTTGCCAGCCCAGAGTTCTGACCTGCTGCTCCTCGGAGCCCAGCGAAAAGTCCTGTTTATGAAACGGGAGGAAAGGCGAGCGGAGTGGCTCGGAGAACGTCTGGGCTTTTTAGGGGGAGTCGTGCCCTCTCGCTGGGGCGGAGGCCTAAATCTGTTTAACCAGATGTGAAGGCTTCTCTGCCCAGTGACGATCCGAGACAAGATGGTATTTGTTTTTGACAAACTGGGACATTCCTGCTGTTTGACCGGGCCAGATTTATAGGATCCCTACAGCTCCAGGCCTCACAGTGTCCCTTTGTCTGTGGCCGTCCGCTTTCTCTGACACTGCTATTTTATTAGCCGCTACGAGAAGAATTCTCCTGACCGCCTGTTTGGATGGGCCAGAGAAACGTGTCCGGGGCTATTGATTGATGTTATTTAAAGTGCAGAGTTGTGCCGAGCAGCCGAACCCTTGCATATTGTTTTAGCACTGTGTTTGTGTCAGGCCTGGGGCCTCTCTAGTCTGGATGGAGGACAAGTCACCTTTTCATTATTATAGAGGTGGCAGCATCAAAGACAGTTCTGCGATCACAGGGCTAAGCCATTCTTTATAAAATATTTGACTTGCGTGTCTTGTTGATTTACTCGCTGTAATATATATGGCAAGTATTTTGCAGATTTTCAAATCACCCCAACGTGACAAATATGATCAACTTTACTCTCGTTTTTATTTTGGTCAGGGAGAATTGCTTACTGCTGCAGAGAGGGGGGGAATAAAACATGACAGGTCCTGTGTTTGTAAAAATAACAATGCAGAGGCCACAAAAAAGCAAACGCAGATCTGGCTTTCCCATTGTCTTTGTTTCACACATTGCCTATTAAACGCTTACTGCATATGCAATCATTGCCTGTTGATTTCCAATCCTTACTGCCATTTATAAGCACCCCTCCCTTTCTTCCCTTTTATTGTTCTGGGATTCTTGGCATGGCGTTTTGTAGAGCCCTTGGAGTTTGAAGCAAAGTATTTTTTTCATTCAAATGGAGTTTAAAGACACAAAGAAAGAAGGGGATGGGGGGGGGGGGGGGGGCTGGGGTGAAGGCACATATAAACCCTGAGCCTGTCCACTCCTGCAGCATTAGCTTGAATAATCCACTGTTTAGAAATCAAGCAAAGGTCAATTTTCACGCTACCTGCTCAGTAAACAGACAGAAGAGCCCAGCATATCAATTCAACTCAGCTACGCTGTGCGCCAAGGAGGGAAGGACACGCAATGCCCAGGCTCCCTTTATAGCAGGGCCACTGCATTAGACCACATGCACCTATTAAAGGCTCTCTCTCTCTCCTTCTCTCAGGCCAATGTATTTTTTATTTATTTTGTTCTAAAACTTTTTTCTCCTGATCCAAGCTGGTACCCAGCCACTCAGGCCTTGAGCCAGTATGAGGGGGAGCTCACTGCCTCTCCCTCTCTCTTTCTCCCTTTCAAGCAACATTATTGCCGTTGCTATTTATTATTCTTTCTGCTGTTCGTTTCTCCACGGTGGCCTCTGAGCATGGCTGTTCTGCCAACTTCCATGTTCTCCCATTCCCTCAAGCCTCCACCCTCCACCCACAACACCCTCTCTCATCTCCCAGCAGCACCACCACTGCCGCACTGTTGATGCAGATGTCCCAACTATGAGGGGAAACTCCAATCAGTATAAAGGGATTTTGTTCTGCCATCTCCGGTCCCTTGGCCATCTGAATATTCAAACAGGCTCTAATGGTGTCTCAGAAGGTCGCTCCAGCAGTCAGGGGGGGAGAATTAGCATTAGGGTCAGTGTCACTCTTCCCCTCGGCCTTAATGAGCCCAGCAGCGCGGAGAGCAGCCCCACAGACATGACGCGCTTGTCAATGCTACGAAAAATGCTCCGAGACAGATGCACTCACTCATGGAGTTGTATGGCTGTACTGTACAGCCAGCTACGTAGTTGAGAATATTCACACATTTCCCTCATATAGTGTTAAACCCCCTTGAAAGTCTGAAAGTCATGGAAATTCACACGCCCGGTCCACACAAATGTTTGCATTTCAGAGTTCATTTTCAGACGTGAATATTCAGCAATTACCATTTTTCTGCCGCATGTCCAGAATTCAAAACCTCTCGGAAGGCTGTGTGGGTTTTTTGTGTCATTTTTCAGCACTTCAGCGTTTTGTCATTTTCTCAGCGCTTCTGGTCCATGCGAACAATAAGCGTAATGATTTTTTTTCACTCCACATGTATTTCTAGTGTATTCGTGGAAACTCTCAGGCACTCGCAAAAGGTTGAGAGGGGGCGCATGCATGGGGGCAAGACGCAGAATGGAGTCACAGAGGAGGTGTTTAAAAGTGTGTGTGTGCGCGAGTGTGTGTGTGTGCATGTGTGCAGGTCGCTGTCAATCAGGGAGACAGGACGTTAATCTGCCGCTTGTTTAGCTTCCGAGGTGCCTGTGTCAGCCGGGCACACTGTGGCTGAGGGAATTAGGAAAAATGGGCCCTTTTTTTTGTCATGTAAAGCGGGGCGAGAAAATCTAATTGGGAGGGGGACAGCGGACGATGTCCCCTTTGTTTAAGGGCCTTCCGCAGTCACTTTTGGAGGCCCCATTGTGCGCCGGCCACAATAGCATTAATTTGTGCTCCTGGCCTGGGCTCTTCCTTTCTCCGTCTCTCTGTGTAGTCAGGCCCTGTCCGTTCCACTCTGTCTCCACGCCTCACCTCCGAGGGGGGTGGGGGGGTCTGCACAGAGACAGCCACCCCACTACACACACACACACACACACACACACACACACACACACACACACACACACACACACACACAGAGACTCACACACACACACACTTCTGATCCCATGCAAAGCACCCCCTCCTTCTGCCCACTTTCTTATTCCACCCCATTAAAAAAAGGAAGAAAAAAGGCAAATTCTTTCGTGCTTTTGTCTGCCTTCCATTTCCCGCCTCTAGGAAAGTATCCTTAATGTTTTTTTCTCTTTTTTTATTACAACTGAAATCCATTTCTCTGACCAAGGCATAGTCTCTCTTCCAAATGTTATCTGATTTCTGGATTGCAGTATTTTAATGGGAAATTATTGAGACTGATAGCCCCAAAAGTTAAGTTCTGCTTATGTCATCAAGGCAGCAGTTCGCAAAAACGAACATAAGCTGTTCTGCAGTCTGTGTTTTTACACGGCGATAACTGCAGCGAAGCGTCTTTACTATCTTTTGCTCCCTGTTTTTAGTGCAGTCCTCAAAACTTTGAAAGAAAGAAAGAATGAAAGAAAGAAAGATAGAACGAACGAACGAAAGAAAGAAAGAAAGAAAGAAGTCTCCGAGTCCTTGCGTGTCCTGTTCGCTGAACTCCCACGCATTCCTCTGCCGTTGTCTCTACGCTGTTGTAATCTCGCTGAGCGCCCTGCTTGGGTGACATTGTACGGGATTGTCAACAGGCAGGCTTTAGCGTGCACCTCCACGCTCTCCACTCCGATTCCTCTCGAGTGTGACAGCCGCTCCAGCCTTCTTTCATCTGGAGATAGGAACCATCTTAAAATTAGCACTTGAGCGTCACTACAAAGAAGTGCACTTAACGCTTATGAGATTTCCTTGTGCAACCTCATTGTAAATCCTTGCCAATCTGGAGCAGTTTTCTTCTACCTCCACCCACCCCTTCAACACCAACCGCAAATCTGAAAGTATGTGTTCAAAAGTAATCTGTGGCCTTGCTGGAGAATGCTAAAGAAATTGATCAGATAAGCGTTCAAAATGTGCCTTGAGAGAGAAAAAAAACAGCGTAGCACTCTCAAAAATCACATGATAATTTTCCTTCCAGACTAGCTGGGCTGAAAATAATACAATGGCACATGTGCTTCCTCTGAATAAAGCAAGCCAGGCAGCCGGATGTCCGAGCAGTGTGTGAGTGACAGGCCCCCAGCCTGCCCCCCAACCCCCAACACCACTGCCACCACGACACACACACCCACCCCCAGTGCAAATTGAATAACGACTAAACTCGTCATATTTAGTGCAGTATTAATGGCCCCAGTGCCTTGTGAGAGTGTAATCATGCATGATAAAAACCGGGCCAAAGTTACTAAGCTAGGAACAGTCTTGTGCACATTAAAGTGTCCTTTTTTTGTCAGAAAGGTCATTCATAACTTGGTTGCGCCCGTTGATGTACAGTGAGAGATATTGATTGATTAATGCATAAAGTGCTCCGAATCCATTTGGCTCTGTGAAAGGGGAACAGGGGAGAAGACTTGCTCTCTCTCTCTCGCTCTCTCTTTCTCTCTCTCTCTCTCTCTCTCTCTCTCTCTCTCTCTCTCCCATCTCTCTTTCCCCTCTCTCTTTCGCTTTCCCTTTTTCTCTCTCTCTCTTTCTCTCTCTCTCTCTCTCTCTCTCTCTCTCTTGCTCGCTCTCTATATTTTCACCTCTTCCCCCCATTGTTCGAAGGGCATCATTTTTCGCCGGCTGAGTTTAAGGGACAAAAGGTCTGTTTCTGCCAAGTAATGCATTCAAAGGGGCATTGATTCTCATCAGTGTCAGTTGAATTACTCTCAAAGGCTTGACAGGGAGCTGCTTGTATATGAACCTCCAGCTTTTTCCTGCCTGGAAAAGAATTAGGATCGCTCGCTGGAGGAGAAAGAGCAGGGCTCTACTTATACCGCCCTAAACACTATTGAGCGTGTTTGCGCAAACTTGGATGCCATGCCCTCGGAAACTTGATTTGTCTTGGACAGCTTGCATTCATTGTTTCTTAGTTTTGGTTTTGGTTTGTGATGTTGGTCTGGGGGTGCATGGACAGACCCACCGCAGGATTGGCACCGCGAGATTGGCAGTCGCATGTGCCTATTTCTGATCCGTAGCTTCAAGCCGTGCTGTTAATAGAGATAGTATCAGGGGGTGTTTTTTGTGGAGTGGTGGGTACAAGCTGTCTACTGCTGAGCTCTCATTGTCCAAGTCCAGATTGATTTTTTTTTTCTCAGTAGTGGTGGTGTTGGAAGGGTGCATGGCTATGCTCCTGCACAAAACCTCTCTGTGCTTCCCAAGGATTGTTTTAAGAGCTTTTGAGAGCCAAGGTCAAGAGGTCAGTACCTTTGCGCTCCCCGACACGGAAGAGGAGCCCTCCGTCACCCGGACCCCCAGCAGGGAGCGGTGTGAGACGCACCCCCCCAGGCAGCCCGAGCCCTAACACTGGCCGCCCGGAGACAGCCGCACTCCACACCTCTCATCTCCACTGGGGGCTCAGCTCAGCCATTACATGCTCACGCTCCCCTTCACTTGCTCCCTCTCTCTCTCTCACTCTTTCACTCCCTCATTCCCTCTCTCACTCACCAGCTTTCTCTCCTTTCCATTGTGCTGCAGGGCCAGGCCAGTTATTGACAATACCTAAAAGCGCACACACACACACACACATACATGCACAGCAATTTGCATTTATTGTCCAAAGCTGTGTGCAGTTATGTGCTTGGCTTGAGCGACACACACCATTTTGATTTTTGGTCTGAGGGTGACAGCTGATGTGGTCTGCGCCGGACGACTGGGAATAGCTAAAGGAAAAAGAATTTACAGCACATTCCAACTCCAGCTATGTTTTTAATGGCATCTAATTGAATGTTTTAGTATTTGTTTGTGGTGTCCTCTGAGCTAAACATACCTCACGGACAGACATGCGAGAGACGGGGGGGGGGGGGGTGAGAGTGTTGAGATCAGGTCAAGACACGTGCGCCTCGGTCTGCGGATGAACAGAATGGACCGGACATGCCATCCTGAGTCATGTCTGCCCAGAGGCCCAGTGATGTCACCGCCAACAATTACACCCAGCTGTTTAAATGAGGATTTCCCAACAGATATAAACTACACCTACAATTTGGATAATATATATGTTACAGCCTCGCTCCAGACCGACACTTCCATTGAAACGCACAGAGCGAGCGGCTGTTTTAATGACAACATTCATTTCCACAGGAGGGGGGGGGGGGGGGGGGGTATTAGAATTGGTCTGTTTGTGCTCACCAGTAAAATTGCATTAAATGTTACACTCAGCTTTCTCACACAAAGCCCATGTTTCTTAAAAAAAATACAACTTTGCTTAGGGGGTAGAACGGGAACACAGTCGCATAATGGTGTAGTAATTCATGCAGACGCGATGTTTTTCAAGCGCTATAGTAATTATGAGAAATACTCTTACTTTCCCCCTGCTTTGCCACTGCGAAGCAAATCTCATTTTCAAGGCAAAGCGGGGGAAAGGAACACACTGAATAATCATTGTGTTTAATGCTCTAGTCATAATCCCAGGTTTTATGATGGTTTTCTAATGATTTTCTAATGATGTTAAATATTAGCAGAGAGTACAGCCATAATTTGAACGCAGCGGTCGTTTTTGCGACGCTCTATCAGTACACCCGATTGCAACAGCAATGAATATTGCGGCGGTTGTGGAGAGAGAGAGAGGGGGGAATGAGATTTAAAGGCCATCCCTTTTGGTGTTATATTTTCCTGTCCTTGCGTCCGCCATAAATCCTCATCACCGTGCTGGGGTGGCCGCCGCCCTCTCCCCCCACCCCGCTCATCTCCCCAGGTGGGAATACGATTAGGTGCAGGGGCCATTTCATCCCGCTGCCACTCGCCGTCCTCCATCTAGCACAATCACTTGTGAAAAACCACCATCACCGCCGCCACCGCCCTCGCACGAGACACATCTGCCCCCAGTGGTGAAAACACCACAAAAGGCTCTCGGGAAATAAAGGGAGGGAAAAAAGAGAGGGAGAGGAGACAGACAAGAAAAGAGAACAGGGCAAATGGAATGGACTGCAGTGTGTGTGTGTGTGTGTGTGTGAGAGAGAGAGAGAGAGAGAGAGAGAGAAAGAGAGAGAGAAATCTCTTGAATGGCTATAAAACGAGCTCCAGCAAGCTCAGTCCCTGATGAGTGACAACGCAGAGCAAAATATGTATTGGAGACAAAGCCTTTGTCTCCTTCCTGGCCCTCTTCAATGAATTACACTGTCTCTTCCACCACCTCCCCCACCCCCAAGCTTTTTAATTAAATGGCTGCAGCTCCATCGCTCTATCCGTAGTTCCCCATTACAGGGGCTAGATAAGGGATTGCTATCTGTAGCATGTTAAGAAAGGCTGCTGGGCAGCGAAGCCTCATGAAATTTGTCACAAGATCTCATTTTCCTCATTGCCAGACGTGATGCTTATAATTGATGTGGAGGCAGTAGTAATTTATTGGCCGTCTGCAATTATCATCCCCTACGAGCTGGGGGATGTGACTGCAATTTAGATGGGGGTGTCTGTGTGCTGGGTGGTTGTGGGAGGGTCGAGGTAAGGGGGTGGCTTGGGGGGGGGGGTGTAGTGTGTGTGCAGGAGGTTGAGGCGCATGCATTAATGCAAGATGTAGATTTTTTTTCTCCTCTCCCCTTCCCCTCATCCTCTCCTTGTAAACGCCATAATCACTTCAGGGGGGAAATTGATGGCCGGCCCTCCTATCATAAACAATGTGTGGCCTGTGGGGCAGTGCAGTGGCGTGAAGGAGAGGTGGCCCAGCTGACCTAACCACCAACACCCCCCACCCCTGTCCACCGCACCACGCCAGCTGGACTTTCACACACACACACACACACACATATGGAGCAGGGTGGGGTTGAGTCTAAGGGCCAGTCTAAGGGAGGGGAGGAGAGGGTAGTGCATGCAGTGGCTGGTCCACTACCACCTCCAGTCCATTTTGATACAGCCCCTAATCTGCACTGATTTCTCCCATCCTCATAATGACGACCGGGCGAGGGGGATTGTTAGGAAAAAATGCAGTCATTTGAATACTGAAGAGGATCAGAGACTCACACTCCATCAGCGGAGAATGCAATCAGGCATTTATTATTATATTTTAATCAAATTGTGAATTTATTTACTTCATTACCTTCGGCTGGCAGATCCAGAAAAATGTGGGGATGTGCTCCACGCCCGCGAGGATATTTATCAGTACAGTCTGAAATTACAACCAGAAATCAATCACACAGTTTTTACTGACGCCTCACCTTGTTAAAGGCTCAGCTCGAGCTGTTTTCAGATTTTCAGCCACCTCCCAAGTTCATTAATTTTCCCTCTCTTGGTCATAACATTAAACATTAAATTAATAAATCTTCAGGACGCCAGCGTGAACTATGCTGCAGCTGCATTAAAAACATGCAGTCATTAACACAAAAATATCATTAGCGATATGAAGGCAGCACTTTAGTTTCAAATGAGGCGATATTCGGGTCACGTGTGCTGTCTAAGGGCGAGGACATTATGCTAGGTGTTGTCCACTTGTTAGTAACGCAGCAATGGTTTGTTCCCATGGGCATGGTGCATGTGTGACTGTGTGTATATGTGTGCATGTATACATTGTGTGTGTGTGTGTGTGTGTGTGTGTCATTTCTGTCGGTCACACAGCTTGTCTGTCTGGTCATCCACACTGCACAGACACCTTGTGAAGGCTGTCCTTAATCCTCGTCTTCACGCGGAGTGTAAGCGGGGGGCCGGCACAATGAAACAGGGGATGGGATCCGGAGATGTCAGTCATTCCGAAGTAATCGCCATTATAGCGAGCGAATGACTCGCGCACTGAAAAGACTTCATTCATCTTCCTTGCACTTAAGAGAGACATGAACTGATTTATTGGAAGTTGTTTGATCCCCCGGTGGTTTATGACTTCATGTGTGTGTATGTTATTGTATGCGTGTGTCTGTGCATGTGTGTGTGTACACACTTAAAGCTTCTCCCTTTTTTGATGTGGTGGTGTTGTCATTTGCACATGATGCCACCATGGGAGAAATGTTAGCTAGCAGCCTCCAGTCTGTTTTTTTATGTGTTTGGGCTTTGATGTGTGTTACTCATGGAGTTTGTTGCATAAAGATTTATTTTTTTACCAGTGTGTGCTGGGGCTTTTCCTGAAGCTGATGAGCAGGGGAGTGTCATGTGAAAGGCTGACACACACACACACACACACACACACACACACACAAACGTCCTTTCCTGCGAGGGAAGACGGGTACCTGTCACCACTCCCTGAACTGAGCATGCCCACTCGTGGGTGGAAAAAGAACCTGTTTGTTTTTTCTGTTTTTTTTCCTCTTGCTTATGTTTTTTTTGTCTACCTCTGTACACTTGTGTTGTGTTGTTGCCAAATTAGACTTTCAAATCAAGAAGCCAGTGGGAGACAGTCTAGTTTTCTCCCCCACCTCCCCGGCTCCTTTCATAATACTACCTGTTTACTCTTCAGGGAGTCATTTCTATATTTTTCTTAAATGCACCCTCTAAGCAGACAGTGTCTTTAATAAAGTCAGCAGGCAGACTGCAGTTAGAGGAGTGTCTGCCATAGGAAGCACACAGGGGAGAACAGAGAAATGGAAGCAATGGGGAGTGCTAGACACAGGGGGGGAGAGGAGAGATGAGAGAGAGAGAGAAATGGAAAGAGAGAGCGAAAGAGAGAGAGGGAGAAGGGGTTGCAGTACCCCTCATGCTATTATCTTTATGGCATAGCAAAACATGCTTCAGGCAATCAGCATGAAATTGTTAATTGCTCAGCCCACTTGTGCGTTGCTCTGGGGACAGGGACTGCTGGAGCCATGAGCAGGACCCAGATTGACTGAGTATTGGGTGCCCGCGCTGTTGCCTGCGCAGAAGTGCAGGTCTCCGAGCCAGTCTGTAGAGATACATGTTCTCTGAAATCAGCTGGTTCCACTGGCCTCCTATCTCTGACCTTCACAGCGCTCTGGCACATTTGGACATGATCCGTTATCTGGGATTTTAAAAACTTTGTTTCAGTGTCAAAACAGTTCATTGCCAGGGTGTCAAGTGAGAAGGTTCATTATAACAGAGGAGATGGCTTACGCCATATGAAGCATTTGGATTGGAGTCCATGTGACTTGTGGTTTGTGCAGTGCTAGTGTTGGATGTACAATTGTATCCATATGAAATAATCTCTCCTAAAAAGACACACATGAGTGGAGATCTATTACTCGTGACGTTGACTGCTGTTAGGCTCAAGTCAAATGAGCAACACTCAGAGTACAAAAGAGCTTTTAGTGAAGATAACTCAAAAAGCCCCAGCACCCCCCCCCCCCTCCCCCCATTTCTATCTGTGGTCATTTCACAATGTGGCCAGGTCTCACCCCCCCCCCCCCCCCATTTCTATCTGTGGTCATTTCACAATGTGGCCAGGTCTCACCAACCCCCCCCCCCCCTCTCCCCAACCCTGACCTAGTTTGGAAAGGCTCCAGGTGGCTTTAAGGAGGAAGCATAGCTTCTCTATATTTAAGGAGCCCCCCCCCCCCTATGCACATACACACACAAATGTCCTCATCATCAGTGCCCCCCCCCCCCTCCCCCCCATGAATGCAGACCCAGCGTTACCCTCCTGTATCTGTTCAGAAATAAGTAAATAACGAGAAGCGCAAGCCGACGCAGAGTGTCGCATTAGCAGCGTCGGTAGCAGTGCGTGCGCTTATCGTCCGAGGCGTGGCAGTGGATGAGCGCTCGGCAGGTGTTGTCCTCAAATGGGATTTCGGCGGCTGAGACATCTTCGGCGCGTGTGATATCCCCTCCTCGTAGCAGACGACGTCTCTCCCAAGACTGATCTGTTATTAAGCAAATGAAGTGCTGCGGGCCTCGACGTTAAATCCCTCCACTTTGTCATGGTGCACTTGCAGTTATCACGCCCAGTTCCCTCTCTTTCAGTCGACGCTGCTCTCTAACCCGCCGATGACATGTTTCTTTTTTTCTCCGCCTGGCACACGCCGCTGGTGTGATATTTAAAGTCAGGCTTCCTCTACAGCTCAGAAGGGAGGGAAAAAAAGCTCTGTGACAGAGAAAAGGGTTCTAAGTGCTAATCAATGACTCTTAAAAAGCTGCATTGATCTCAATTAAAAACAGAGGAAGTTTGAAAGGAAACAGTGTTTTTTTTAGCCGCCTGGGCAGATTTACAGTGCCAAAGTGCTGCTGCTTTGGCACAAGGCTGTGTGTAATATGGAGCCCAGAGCAGTGCTGGGGAGGCCTGAAATGTGCTACATGGCATTGGACATCCTGTCCAGTTGTCTTTAGAGAGCCAGGCTACCTGTGGCTTGCTTCATGTTTTGCCATGAGTTTTCAAGTCTCTGGAACTCGAAAAAGCACACACAATTCCTGTCGCGTTTATGAATGGCATCCTACTATTGTTACACGACAGTAGTAGTAGATGTACCTAAAGCAAAATTGTGTCAACGTCAATAACAAAGGTATCCACAAGCTGATGAAATACGAACATCATCTCAGCAAAACGCAGGGAGAGTCTCCGCAAAGTCTGTGGGTGACATCATCCCGTGGTCAGGGGCCATCCTGCCGGGTGATAGGACAGAGGGGGTGAGAGCTCGGCCAAGTGAGGGGGGAATGGCAGCTGCTAGGCAAGAATTGATTGCATTAATTGATATGCCAATATGTAAGCTTGTTACATCCACCATTGCTTAGGATGATGGCTAACAAGTCCTGCTGATCAATGGAACCAATAAAGGCTTCATCCATTAATGAGCAATGTGGTAATTAATGTTATCCCTAAACCAATTAGACTAGGCTCTACATCTACTGGTGAGCACAGCAAGTGGGCTCCTCTCTCCCTCTCTCCATTTGATCTGTTTTCCTATCCCTCCTCTCTCATCTGCTCCGTCCTCCACTGAGGCGGCCTGTCCACCCGTCTGCGTGCCACACGCCTTGATTTCACGAGGCTGTTAGCAGCGACTGAGGCCCACCGTGTTAAACGTTCCATTTAAACCGCTGCGGCGTGAGAAAGGTGCAGGAAACGTTTCAAATGGGATTTTTAAGAATGTTTGCCAGCTCCCCGGCGTGTTTGATTTCATTCTACAGATAGGGTTCTTTCTCTCGGTATGCCACTGCTGGGTAGCTGTGAGGCTCTGAGGCTGTATTTGCGTGATTTCAGCCGTACTCCCACTGTGTGAGTGTGTAATTAGGGGTAATGATTGTTGTGGCTGTCTGTCCATCCTCGCCGGGATGGCCCACTTTGTGCATGTCATTTTCCAGACAGGGATCTAGTTACGAAGCTAAACCTGGACAGCCGTTCTTCTGGGGTGACATCATCGCTCTCACCTGTTCCGTCACGGCTGGTTTTCTCTGCCTCTTCCTTTCATCTTCTCTCTCTCTCTCTCTCTCTCTCTCTCTCTCTCTCTCTCTCTCTCTCTCTACTTCCCTTCTCTATTTCTCCGAGGCCTCAGCTGTGAAGCCCCAGTCTGTTTTTTTTATATAAAGCTGGATGAGAGTGAGGCAGCAGTGACAAGCCTAAGCACTCAATAAAATGGCTTTGATAGACACACAGTCTGTACAGGAAATACAACACGCTTATAAATCAATACTATTGTTTTCACATTGAGGAGCAGGACTAGTCCTGCCTGGAATCCATTACCTCACTTATCAGGCAACATCATTCTAACCGTGCACTCGTTTTTTCTCTCTCTCTCCTTCCTCTCCCTTTTCTCTGCCCTCTCGGCCAGTGTGTAGACAAACTATGTATTTTCCTAATTCCTAAGGGCAACACAACAGAAACACCTTTTGAAAACTAATTGAAGGCCTGGCAGCCTGATTTTTTGAAAAGTAAAGAAACACAGACGGATATGATAGGTGTCTTATTTTGCCAGCTGCTTGCTGTGTTTGTGTGTGTGATTTTTTTTTTTGCGCGAGCTTAATGCGTGAGCTGACATTGTGACTTGCCTGCTTGTGTAATTGTTTTTCATAAATTATTGAGGCCATGCTTAATTATGTATTTGTTTTGCCGTGCTGAGGCCCTATCAGAGATAATGTGATGTGTGCAAAATGTGTGATTTCTCACATGTTTGTGTGGTGCCATGGGAGACTGGAGCATGGAGCTGCGAGTCATTAGCGTGGCTTCACTTGTCAGTTTGTAGAGGAACGAAATCTAACATTGAACAGGTAAAGCAGCCATCATTTTCATAACACAGGTGGCATGTGGTCCCTGCTCGTACAAACCTCAGAGCAAAACGACAGCACCACTTGCTGTTGAGGAGTATTGTTTTTTATTACTGGCGGGATATCCTGACAAAATCTTATCACGTCACTTGTCATGTGGCTTCGCTAGCTTTTTTGGTGAAAGTGAAATGGGGGGGGGGGGGGCGCATGAAAAGTCTGGCACACACATCTCAACCCCCCGCTTGTCTAATCGGCGCTTACAGCAGAGCCTGGCTAAATAAACAGTAAGTAAGTTGTCTCTGGGTAGAGGAACGTCAATGCCTGCAACTTGCTCAAGCCTTTGGTCTGAATGGTTCGGTATTGACCCTGCGGGACCCCTGGAGAATTCCCTAATTGAAAATTAATATTGAATCGATGCCGCGGGCCATTTGCATATTGATTATAAACATGCAGGAAGGCACCAAGTATGTCTGGGATCAATAGGGCCCTTCTGCAACGGGGCGAGCCGCACTACATCAGATGGCAGCTGCCTGCTCCCGGGGTTAATGACTGCCGCTTGTTAAGGAGCTCTTGTCAGGTGGAATCCAGCCACGGGGGCCTCCACGCGTGCAACCCCAAAGCTGGCAGCTGGATGAGGGCAAGGGTGAGAGGGGTATATGTGTGTGTGTGGGGCGGGGGGGGGGGGGCTTTTGGGTGAATAGGTCCATATACCCAACACCTCCCTGCCTGGAGATAGTGTTGTGCTATTGTGTGCTCACAGGAACACACAGGCCTTGTTAAGCCTTGCCAAGCCTTGCCTTAAGTAGACCTTTGTAAACCAACTGGTTTTAGAAAATCACTGTTCCTGTTCATTTTCGGTGGTGAAAATTGTCAAGCCTTTTTTATGGGGTGAGACGATGAGAAATGGGTAGATTGGAAGCACTCAGGGAATATCATTTCGTTGTATCTGTTGATTCTGTTGTTTTTCCTCATGCAGAGCGCGGTTGCTGCTCTCTGCACTCGAGGTTTGAAAAGACGGCTTTATTGCGACAAGTGTTGTTCATAGATTCTCTGGATTGCTTGGTGCCATCACCTCACGGGTTTCGAGAGCCGTAGATTTCCGTTGAATGACCAGATTGAATGGAACCCTTCCATTTTCAGATTTAATTTGTTTTGTTTTTATTGTTCGCAGTGGAGAGGACAGGCTTTTTTCCGTGCCCTTATGTTGAACTCTAAACCAAAGTAGAGTCAAGGGATAGCACATCTGTATGCCTCTATCCACAGTGTCTCAGAAGGAGGCTGGGACAATAAGATAACCTGGAGTTTCTCTCGAAAGAGAGAAGGAGTGCAATATTAGATAGATCAAACAGATGCTTTTTAATTTAAGGTGGAACATTCACAGCATTAGCAGACAAAGGAGAAGGCGAATCCAGCACTTTAAGGCACAGATTATGATTCAACACATGCATTCCACTCCCAAACTCCCCGTAATGCTTTCCACATGTTGGACAGGCAGAGACGGTAGGAGGTGGAGAGAGCAGAGGGTAAAGCAAATGAGGAGAGAGAGAAAGAGAGAGAGAGAGTGATGGCAAGAGGAAGAGAAAAAGAGAGATTGGCAGGACTGAATGTTCCTCCGGTCCTGACCTCACCCTCTTTCCCAGCAGCCCCTGCTCCAGCACTGCGCCACAGGTGGAACGCACCTCGGCACAGTAGCGGCACAGGCTCACGCTCCAGCTCCGGCTCCAGCTCCTGCTCCAGCTCCTGCTCCATCTCGCCTTGGCGTGGTTTGGCACGGAGTTCCCCTCCTACACTGTGGGGGTCGGGGGTGAGGGGGTTGACTTTGCTGTCGCAGGGGGGAGAGGAAACCTATGCGGGAGCAGCTTATCCTCCAGTCTATAGAAGCAGGGCCATGAATTAATGCCACTCCTCAGCCAGGCTCCAGCGGGCCCCCTCCTCCTCCCCTGCTCTGGGAGCTGAGGTCTGGTGGAGAGGAGGCGGCAGCGGAGAGGGTCTGGCCCAGGGAGCCAGGCTGCATCTGATTGCTTCATTACAGGCCCTTTCATTGACTTGGCTGCACTGAACTGATGAACTGAGGCATTGGACAAGAGCACATAATTGGGAGAAATGAATTCTTATCACAGCCCTTCTCAGGAGGCCTCCGGTCCTGGCTGGAGCCATGCGAGGCTTGGTTTGCAGAAGGAGAACAAGAAGGAGAGAGGGAGAGAGAGACAGAGAGAGAGAGGGAGGGAGAAAGGGAGGGGAGAGCGAGCGAGAGCAAGGCCATGGTCTGTGGCTGGAGCCTCATTCTGGATTTAGACTGGAGGTTTTTTGAAGTGATGTTACCTAATTGGAGGGCAGGGATATCGCCCAAGATTAGTCCCCCAATTACTTGTGTTTTTGGAGCGCTCGTTTGCGGGCACGGCGGAATGACTTTTATTTGACATAATAACTGATACCTGCTGCAGAGGATTACTTGGCATCTAAGCCCCCCAAAGTTTATTTTCTCTTTGCATACCCCCTGGAGAGATGCCTCTGTTAGTTAGCGTCTTCACCCACTGTGTTTTTTTCTTTTCTTTCCTGGTCCCCTCATCAAGCATGGAGCCCAAATGTGTACCTGGGGGATGAATAATTAATGTGCTACCTGCTCTGAATTTCCCCACACATCTCAATGAGAGACGGACTGTGAGCTAATTAGAGAGAGAGACGAGCCATCCACATCAGGGACAATAACAATAACAACAAAACAACAACAACAGCAAGAGCAGCGGTAGCGGCAGCAGTAGCGGCAGCAGTAACAGCTTTGTAAATGAATGCACACAAGAGCACAATGCTAGCTAGCTAATGCCATGAAGCGCACAGGCAAGCAGGCAGGCATCGCACCTCATAGCCAATTTAGCCCTGGCTCTAGTCTCTGAGGGGACTGGTCCATTGTTAATCTCTGGCCATACTCAAGAGAGTTAGAGAACTGGGGGAAACTCAAAACTCTCTCTCTCTCTCTCTCTCTCTCTCTCTCCATCTCTCGCTCCCTCATTTCCATGTCCCATTCTACAGCGTCAGCACAAAACAGGCAGGAGGGGGAGAAAGAAGAGGGGAAAGAAACACGTACTGGCTAACCTTTCATTCCACAAATGCTGCTGATGTGATCCTGAGACCATTAGGCTAACAGTTTCCTCTGAAAGTTGGGAAAGTAATATTAAATTATGTGGCAGTGCATTCCTCATAATGTGTCCCACACTGCATAAATTAATAAGCCTATTTAGCAGCTGAGCCGTGATGGGGCTGTGCAGCGCCCGTCTTTGATCTGCGCCGCTCCCTACCTTTACGGCTCGGCTCAAAATGGATTCCGCAATTACTGCATGTCAGTGGCCTTCTCACCACGCGTCGTTGCAGGGTGCTGCAGCTTTTACGCCCAGACATGGCATCCTAATGACATCTCTCCTCAAAGCGCCGGAGATGGTGTTAGTTTCCCAGTTAGTCTGAGGTGACTCATTTCTGTGTTGTGGCCCGAGACTCTGTTTTAAATGGAAGTAAAAAAGCCTTCTGGAGTGTTCTTGGAGGATGTTGGGGGATTTTTCTCTCAATCTCTCTCTCTCTCTCTCTCTCTCTCTCTCTCTCTCTCTCTCTCCATTCGGGCTCCACTGATGGATTGGGAGCCGTGTCAGGGTGATAGGCAGGGGAGGGCTGGGAGGTGAGGAGGCTTTATGCGGTGGGGTAAATACAACACGAACAAGGTCGGCGGTATTTTTACTTTTAGTTATTTTAAGGCAGCTGTTCCGTGTTCTGGCAGCGCCGGCACGATCATTCACCGTGCTTTTCTCTCCCCCTGACCGAGCCAAAGATAACTAGCAGGAGAGCAGAGAGTGGCTGCAGCAGCCATGTCAAAGCCACCCTCCCACCCCACACACAGCCCCACAGCCAGCCAGCTATTCCCCTGAAGCATGTCTTAGTGAGTAGCTAAAGCCCCACGCCACACCAAGACTCCTGTCTGTTGAAATGGCATTACGACATGTGCGAGGAAGCCATTTTATTAGCACCCCGGCCTGCGCTAGCCGGAGTACATTCTGTGCTTTTCTGGCGCGGTGTGTGAAGGGCTTGACACAGGCTTTGGAAGGTTCTGCTGTGGGAAGACTCGGGGAGCAGAGGAGGTGAGGAGACAGGAGAGGAGAAAGAGAGGGAAGGGGGGGGGCATGGGGGACACAAGGGGGCGGCAGTCAGAGAGAGACGGAGAGCAAATTACAAACGGTAAACGGCTGTAAAAGCATGGATATTTCAGGGCTCGGCCAAGAATTAAGTCCGTGGCGCTTGTCTGGCTGCAGT
The DNA here is from genome assembly GCF_046254945.1 of Alosa pseudoharengus. Classification (NCBI taxonomy): domain Eukaryota; kingdom Metazoa; phylum Chordata; class Actinopteri; order Clupeiformes; family Clupeidae; genus Alosa; species Alosa pseudoharengus. The sequence continues at coordinate 34,758,982 of NW_027468630.1, read as the reverse complement.
TAAAAGCCCAATTGGTGTGCAGGAGAAAATTGAAAAGAAATGAAGTGTGCTCACTTGACACATGTGACCCATGCTGGTGGAGCTGAATGCTAGCTCGCCTGGCCAAGGAACCACACTCAGTTTACATTATTAGGACTTTGAGACGTGAACGAGAGAGAGAGCAAGGAGCAAAGGGTGGTGTGTGTGTGTGTGGGGGGGGGCTGGAGAATAGAGAGCAAAAGGGACAAGTGGGGGGGGGGGGGGGGCTGGGGAAAGCTGAGCGGCAGCCTACATTGACAAGATTATCTTTTCGCTAAACATTTTGGAGTCTCTTCTCCAGCGATGAGCTGGCGTCCATACAGCAAATTGGTAAACTGATTAGATTCAGATTAGTACAGGCTGATAAGAGAGATTGAATGGATATACTGTTGAGATTAAATGGATAACCAGATCGACTGCTAGATGAGTTGGTGAGCCGCATCTCTTGTTTTTGGCTCCCAGTCCCTGTTGTAATTAAGGCTTTAAGGTGTGTGTGCATAATCAAATAAATAAATAATGCCTGAATTATGCGATAATGAATTAATACATTACAAGAGGAAAATAAATAAGCTGCAACTAATTGCACACGATGAGTCTTTTTCATTAGCTTTTTGAGGGGAAATCTCATTATATGCACCACAAAGTGTAATCCTCCTTTAGAAATATGTAAATTTGCAAACGCAGAGTGGAAGACAAGGAGAGAGAAGGGGAGGGGGTACAAACAAGAGGCTGCACAGTTAGTTTTCAGTCGCACTCCGTCATACCCACACTCTTATTTCTCAGGCACCTCAGGTGTAGCTCTTGAAAAATCTCTTTTTCTCTCTTCTCCTTGCCTCTCCTCTCTTGCCTGAAAATTAAAAATGACTGTGGAAAACATGCCGCGGGAGAACAAAAGCCAGAGCTCTCTTCAGGAAACTGTTCCAGTTCAACACTCAGCATTTGTGCAGCTAGCAGAGAGCAGTGTGCTGCCTGTGAGGAAGGATTGAAGGACCCCAGGGCTGTCCTGATACGTGCCTGTCATCATGTGTGTCCTATGCTTGTCTATTGCTACAAGTTATAGAAAAAGTAAAATAGATATCAATAGTCTGACTTTAAGAGGTAAATAAGGTTTTTAAGATGAAGATATCTAAAATGTTTTTGTACCTATCAATTTTGATGTGTTCATATTTTGACAGAATGTACTGGTAATATCTAAAGCTGAATTGTTTGCCTCAACTGTGCACCTACTTAGAAATGAGTGACTCTTAAATTAAACGTTTTATTGGACAGCTGCTCACTTACGCACCACATTTTCCCTCCTTGGTTTTATGTCCAAAAATTATGTTTAAATAAGAAGTAGAAAATGAAATAGTCATTTTAGACAGATAAACACAGGCATAATAATTGCATCAAAAAATGGAGATGAGTCGATCATGGTTGGCCGTAATTAGTGTAGCGAACAATGCATGTCTATTAAGCCTCATTATTGGAGTTCTACAGAAAGAAAGCCAATTACCCCCAGTTTGTTCCTTCTGATGAATGTGGATATTTTTTTTAAAAGAAGGCTTATCCAGTAACAGTAACTGCTGCACTCGCTTGCTAATTGTACAGCTAAGTGGTGCAGTTCAGATCCTGTTATCATCTGCATTAGCGAGCTGTCTCAGGTTCAGATGGACAGTGACTTTGGCCATCAGCCTGTGCTGTTTGTGTGTGTGTGTGTGTGTGTGTGTGTTGCGTGGGAGGTGGGATGACGGGGGGTGAGGCGGCCGTGCTGCCAGCGAGTCTGATGGCTACTGAATCATTTATAGGGGCTGGAGGACTGTAGCCACGGAGACCTGGGCCCCGTTGTAGGCGTCTGGCGACATCACTCTAGCACTGCGGCCATTACAGAGGAGGTGTACAGAGATGGCTGCTTTGTCAAGGGGACTGTCTATTGTGTGTGTGTGTGTGTGTGTGTGTGTGTGTGTGTGTGTTACCACCTCCACCTTCACTATCTGTACTATGAATTTCACTGAGCCCACGTGAAACCTTAACCTACACCTCATCTCCACCACAGAGTCGAGTGAGAGTGTGTGAGAGAGAGAGAGAGAGAGAGAGATTTAGCCAGATCAAAGTGTAGAACTTTTTAATTAAGAAACGAGAGGTTTGCAAAAAAAGAAAAGAAACAAAAAGCAAAAGATAGAAACAACCACCCGTTTTCCTATTAAGGAGAAATGTCAAGCGCGGTGGCGGAGCGATAGTCAGCGTGCGTCCCTTTGTTGTCCCCCCTGACATTGCAGGCTAATTTTTCATGGTTATTTGAACTGGAAAATGAAAGAGAGGTTTGCGATTATTTCCTATAAATGACAACACAATCGCATTACGCTTCAGTACAAACACAGAGAGGATATTGCCTTTTCATATTTCATGTGAGAGTAATGGATGGGATATGCAAAGAGGGGCCAGCCAGAAAGACAAATGGAGAAGGAAGGCAGCGCATGTTTGAATTGTATTAGAAACCAACCTGATAGCGGCTGGGGGAGCTGTATTTACTTTTTTCAATAAGTGGTGGCAGTCTTGAGGATGTTTTAAAGTGCCTGCACAATGTATTCATTGAATTTCTTTAGCGGATTGCCATTAGCAGCCACCTGGGGTGGAATGGTAATGATCTGAGCTGGGTGCTCTGGACTGCACTATGTGTCTGCGAGTGTCCACTCTGGTCATTACTTTGAAAAGGATCATGCAATCCATGTTTTTCTCTGATAGGTCATGGAATATGTCACACTTGTACAATCACACACACACACACACACACACATACATCATACGCCATATTTTCCTCCTGAACAGTTAAAAACCTGTAAACTCTCAGTGAAGACTACTGCTGCTTCTGGTAGTCACACTGAGTTAAAGCAGCATGGAGCATGGATGTCTTAGCTACATTTCATCTCTTCCTACTACATGAGAAGCCTCCCTCTTTCCCTCTCTTACCTCTCACTCTCTCCCCCCCCCCCCCTCTCTGCTGTGAACATCAGTGCGCAAACACATCAATAATGGCCCATATCTTATTTTTCTAAAATGAAATTGATTAGCCAATTTCGTATTCATAACCCTTTGGAAATTCTCTTTTATCTGGGAACGGGGTGCTCATAAACAAGCAGGCGTGTGGGCCGGATCAGCGCGCACCGTTCTGGACTGGCCGCAGAGAGCAAGGGAAGAGAGAGAAGCCGCTGGGATGGAGGGGTGGAGGGAGCAAGGGAAGCAAAGAGCAGGACCAGCTGCCCATCAGCATGGCGCCGGCCTTGGCCTCTGAGCGCCCACATGTGCGCTCAGATGTCTATGCCTATGTGCGCGGCTAACACAGGGGACCAGAACCAACCGGCGCTGGGTCTCGACCCAAAGGGCCATGGGCCACGGCCACACACACACACACACACACACACACATACACACACACACACACACACACACACACACACACACACATACACACACACATACACACAAACACACAGCGAGGCCAATACACCCCAGCCACGGCCACATTGATTTTCTGAGCTAATACCGCCACAGCGCACTCCGCAGCCAGATGGATGCACTACAAAGATATGCAAATGGCGTGTTCAATAAATCGACAGGCGGAGATCTTTTTCAGAGAGTCCGCTGCACTGGCCTGTAGTTCCTAAAGAGAGATATAAACAGATAAGTACCTGTTAATGGACAGACTCAGATGTATACAAACACACACGCACACACACACGCAAATGCATACATATTCACACAAAAACGTAATGACACATAAACACACTTGACTTCTGTTTGGCATTGCTGAAGTCTGGGGCCAAAGGTAGAAATTCAACCCCAGGTGAATAATTCAATCACCAGTCAATGAGTATGTTTTGCAAACGTGTGTTTTTTGTATTCCATGTTAAAAATGTATTGTATACTGCATTTGTGAGAGCAAAAGAGATTTTTGTCACAAGGACAGTTTCACTAATGAGCTAGGGGCATTGTGAAGGGCAGGAGAGTAGCATGTGTTCTGTACACATGTAAATGTGCAGTGCATAAACACAGACTCCGTCATGTAAGATGAACTATTTAGTTTGTAAAATGAAATTTAAAAAAAGCAAGGCCAGCGCTGGGTGTGTGCGCGTGTGTGTGTGTGTGTGTGTGTGTGTGCGTGTGTGTGTGTGTGTGTGCGTGCGCGCATGTGTGTGTGTCCATAGAGAGAGATACTTGGTACGCTCTACCTGGTAATGAAGTGGAGTTTGTGGCAAAAGCCAAACACAGGGAGAGATGAGCTATGAACAAAAGAGCTGTGACAGTTTCAGGTTATGTGATTTTTATGTCCTTTTTTTCTGCAAATGAAAAATCAATACTTTTTCCGGGCAATACATATTCAGAGTTCCCAGCGAGCTTCCGCCCCAACAGGCCAGTGGATGTGGGGATGTGGGGTGGGGGTAGGGGGGTTGATGAAGGCAGGGGGGCGGGGGGGGGGGGTTTCGCTTGCCTGTCACAACTGTACCATCGCATTTTCCAACCCACTGGTGAATATTTCAGAGTTGATGTGATTGCCCTTCATGACAACAGTGTTGCTTTTTCCCCTTAGCTAGCCTCTTACCACCACAACCCCCCCTTACACACACACACACTCTCTCTCTCTCCCTACTACCCCCTCCCACTGGACTGGAGAATGGGCCAGAGAGATGGAGGTTAGCAGTGAGATGGTGGACAAGGTGGATTGCAGTGTGTTGGTGCAGATTATATTTGTGTACGTAGACTAGGCTGAAAAAGGGAATAGGTTTGGGGGAGGGCGAGACACAAAAAAATACATACATAAAAGAGCAAGAGTGTGTCAGTGAATGCGTCCATGTCTCCTGCCTCCCCTCTCCCTTTGTGTGTGTGTGTGTGTGTGTATGAGGGGGGAAATGTCCTCCAGGCGTTTGAGAGCAGTGCTCTGAGCTTGTCACAGGTCAGAGAAAAGCACAGCCAGCACTCTCCTCCTGCCCCTAATGTGTGTTTGGACAGCTTCTGTCTCTCCCTCACGCATACACAAATATACACACACACACACACACACACACACACACACACACTCACATAGCCTAATGGCCCCTCTGTGTTGTCTGTACAAGGGGAACTCAAGCAGAAGGAGAAAGGACTTCAGAAATCATTCTCCCAGCTCTCATTGGGTTTAGGCATTGATTTGTAATATTATTATACATACTATCAGTTAAAGACATCGTAGAAAGCAGTGGGTGCATTATGCTAGCATATATTCTCCCCAGATTGTTTTGGTGAGTTTTAATGTTGTTTACAGAGAAGCCTTAGTAGCGGTGTGCCTCTAATACCTCCTGAGTTGAAAGGGAATCAATCTTATTTTCTCTTTCCCTCCCTGTCTCTTGACAGAAACTCAGCCTTGGCTTACCTTAGAGCCCGATGATAAGCTATGCAGAGTTTTTTTCACACAGCGTTGGGGAATCTCTTGTTTGTGATGTAGCGTAATGCAAACAAAAAAATTTGGGGAGAAAAGAGGTGAGAAAAAGGCACAAAAGCGAAGCGTGTGTTTAAAATAGTGGGATATGTATTCCACCAGAGCGAGTGATTTATGCCTCTCCTTGATTAGAAGCTGCTGCTATGGTAGCGAGGAGATGAAATACATTCTGACTGCCTGACCCACAGTGACCTGAATGGGCCAAGCGGTGTCCACCCAAAACGTCCAGTGGCTTTGCAAAGCTTGGCTGATCAAATGAAGTGTTGCTGGGGATGGCGTTGTATTGGGAGGGGGGTGCAGATGGGTAGCAGGGGGTTAGGGAAGGAGGGGAGTGTGGTCTGGGAGGGGGCAGTTTGACAGGAGGGGGCAGAGAATTGTTCTAAGGCAGTGTGAGCTGTCCCTGCTGTTTGTTATTAACTCGCTGTTTAAAGTTTTGCAGCCATTAGCTTGGTTCTACACACGCGCGCACACACACACACACACACACACACACACACACACACACACACACACACACCATCCCCTTCTCCCTCCTCCCCCTCTCTCTCCTGTGTGCGTGCGCCTCCTCCGCCTCCTCCTCCTCTCCTCCGCGTCCACAGCTCTCCCCCAACCCCCCTCCTGCTCCCAGCCCCATGGAGACACAAAGTGCTCATTCACATTTAGATGTGGGGGTCACGGCAGGGCCAGCAGCACAGAGAGCAGCGGTAGCAGCAGCAGCAGTGGCAGCAGAAGTAGCGGCGCTAGCGGCAGCGGCAGCCAGGCAGCAGCATGGCTTCTCAGGGACAGGTCAGGAGTCTAGCGCGGAGCGCA
>NW_027468630.1:34580202-34747702 GCF_046254945.1 Alosa pseudoharengus | reverse complement strand
TTAAGTGAGGAGCACGGAAACATCCTGAGGACTTGATGGATCACTCATGTTGAGAGAATTGCAGCTTAAGCGTTGGTAAAATATACTGTCTCCCCACCACTCGCACAAGTAGAAAAATATGCATGAAAAATGATTAATCGGATTGCGCTTGAGAAGCCCCACAAACCATGTTCAGATGAAGCGAATAAAAATAAAGTTTAATGGTTTGTGTGGTGGCTTTGGAATGGCTGCCGCAGCTTCGGGTTACATGCAGTCTTAACTGTGTTAAGGTTCCTTAAGTGCTCCAAGCATTATTAGGCCATAAAAACGGCACAAGTTCAGATGTTTTGGCTTTTTGTTTTCCTTCACGGGCCTGGCCACTGGTGATCTCAGATCCATTGTGCATTGAGAATTGACTGTGGGGAATGAATATTTGAACAGGATATTTCGGGGGCTGTTGTTGCACTCGTCGATACATCAATAGCCTACCTCATAGAGACTGGCATGTGGAAGCGTTTTCAAAAGAACATTTAGGTACGTTTGCTGTAAAATAGCTGACTTGTGTAATAACTGATAAGGCTTATTGACTGTAGCCTGGGTTTACTGTTGTCAAATCAATGTTGGTGCATGCTAGCCGCACTACTTTTAAACAAACTTAACAGGCAAAGGGAGCTCTTGGGGGGCACAGGGGGGAAATAAAAGGGATTGATGCCCATTTTATTATCTGGGTTTCAGCATCTTGCCTGTGTTACTTACAGATGGCGTTATCGGAGATCCATTGTTTGGAGTTCACTGCTTTTAGATGGCCAGATATATTGAACAGGGAGCTCTTAAGATGGTTACAGGGGAATTTTTACATTTGACTGAGCAAAATGAAATGAATTGTGGTCTCAGTTTAAAATATTTATACTTTTTTTATCCTGCAATGCTGCATTACCCATGATGTAGAATGTATCTTTTCACTGGTCAGCATCCCAATAGCATGAAGCCCAAGACCACAGTAATGCATATGGAGCATTCTAGAGGTTTCTGGAGGGAGAATGAGAGAGAGAGCAGGAGGGAGAGAGAGAAGGAGAAAGAGAGAGAGAGATACAGACAGAAAGAGAAATGAGAGGTAGCTCTCTCTGTTCAAACAAGCACATGGACAGATCTCTTTTTTTTCCTGTCTGCATACTTCTGACCGCTTTGGAAAATGTGTGTATGTCTCTACCACATGTGTGTGGTTTTGTGCTGTTTTATGCCCATATTAAACAGAGGAAGCCATAAAGATATTTATGTCATGGACTTGCATAAAGGAAGAATTATATCTTTAGAGCTAGGGTTTATATTTATAAGTAAATCCACAACAACAACAGCAATAATAATAATAATTATAATAATAATAAAAATAATAGTAATAATAATAATATTAATAATTACAAATAACATCAGTTGTTATTTTTAGATAGTGCCTTTGCATCTTCTAAAGGAGATTTTAGAACAGCACATTTTTTTTTATTTCTGTTTTCAAAGTTGCAATCAGAGAGCGAGATGGTGAAAGTGCGCTGCCGGTAATGAAGCCGCACACCGAGCACACACACAGCAGCTCCCGCCCCCTTTTGTCTCCTAACCTTGTAAATGCATGTCAGCGAATGTAATTGTTGTAAGCTCCTATAGAAAAAAAACGCCGCCGCCCCTTTAAGTGCTTCCACCAATTCTGATGGAGTGGTGATTTACATATCCCGTCCTCTCCTCCCCCTTCAGGAGAACTGAGTGAGGATGTGGAGGCTGCCAGTGAGATCACTACAGAGCAGGAGGACCAAACCAAAGACAGAGAGAGTGGGGGGGAGAAGGAGCTCACCAAAGGGACAGGTAAGGCCTCTCTCTTTACACCTCTCTTTAAAGAGGGTGGGGGGGGGGCAAGGGAGGGAATGGGGGGGTCGGGGGCTGGCAAGGGGTGGGGATAGAATTTATTTAGGATTGGTTATTTTAAACAGCAGGACAATATTCCAGAAAAGGATGTGCTTTGTTTTCATCTAACTGGACATTTTTTTTACACAGTCTTCAGAGCCCTTTACGTGAAACGTCTCTGATGTGAAATTTCCATGGATCAAACACAATTTGGTTGCTTTTCCCCCCTCTCTTAGCTCGGCAATCCGACTCATTAAATTTACTCTGACAAAGTAGGCCAAATTGCCTGATTTAGCTAATGTGGCCAAGTGACCAAAAGGGGAAAAAAACAGACGTTTTTTTGTCCTCCACTGGCTTCTGTGAACCCAGACGGGGGCTCATGGGTAGTATAATTAGGGCCTGGTTTGGCATGCATGTGACCAGGCTGTGTGGATGCTGCTGTTGTGACTGCAGCAGACAGACAGAGGCGAACACCTCTGAAGAATGCTATCAGAGAGGGGGGGTGTTGTCAGCAGCAGGAGCTGGGAGGCAGCAGGTGCAGGTGTTGGGTTGCAGGGGCCAAGGGGGTGAGGGGGTGGGGAGGTGTGGCCTGGCCTGGCCTGGTCAGGGAGGACTAAGTGTATGTGTGTGTGTGTGCGCGTGTGTGTGTGTGCGCGTGCGCATGTGTATTGTGTAGGCTGTGCTGTGCTGGTGTAGTTGTGTGGGCAGTGGCACTCACTCTAAACCAGGCCTGCGTGGGAATCCCCGGCCTGTGTAGGAGTGAGAGGTGCTCAGCACAGCGGAGAGAGGGAGAGAGAGAGAGGAAGAGAGAGAGGGAGAGAGAGAGAGAGAGGGAGAGAGAGAGGGAGAGAGAGCGAGCGAGAGAGAGAGAGCTGCCTCTGGTGCTAATGGAAGAGTGGAGTAGCCTACATGAAGCTCTCAGAGAACTTGTGGCTACTTACTGAGCTGCCTGCTACCCCCTATGGAATAACAATGAAGAAACCAAAAGACATGCAGCATATTGGTTTAATAATTGTGTTATTTAGTGTGTAACACTGTGTGTTAAATATAGGAGTATATGCAGCTGTTGTTGTGATGGTGATGGTAGTATTGTCCATAGCAGTGGGTTGGCTTCGTGTTTGAAGTTATAAAAATGAGTACACATTGCTAGGGGCAGGGGGTATAGACAGTCGAGGGGGGTTGTGGGGAAGTCCTGGGGGGATAAAAGACACCCCCCACCCCCTGCACTCCCTACTGATGCCCCCTCCTCCAGCATTTCTTGTGTGTATGTGTGTGTGTGCGTGCAGCCCGGTGCTCAGCCTCAGCCAGCCCAGCAGGCTAGCCTCTCCTGCCTGCAGCAGCCGCGGCTCCACACCCTCAGCCCGCATCTACACAACCCCCTCTGATCTGCCCAGCGGCAAACTCTCGAAAGCAGCTCTCTCCCTCTCTCTCTCTCTCTCTCTCTCTCTCTCTCTCTCTCTCACTCTCTCACTCTTTCTCTCTCTCTCTCTCTCATGCAAGGCTGTATGTGTGTGTGTGTGTGTGCAGCAGGGAGAATGCTAGTGGGGTTTTCCAAAGGTGTAGTCTTTGTGTTGTTGGGAGAGATGCACTGAGATTGAGTGAGAAATATATATGCTGCCACTGACATTCCTTTCCACTTAAAGTCCCCAAAACAATTCATAACTTTTTCACATAGCTTTGCACATTTTTTTCAATTCTGAAAGCGCAGCATGAAAAAAAGTTCATTGGCATATTTGAAACCAATTTTTTATGAAAAGAGAAAAAAATGTCTTTGATATCTGAACTTTTAGTTGAAATGAAGCAGAGTTGTTTGTGTTCTTTGAAAGAGTGGCAGTCCTCTTTGATGGGAGAGGTAATGATATGCATGCCCGGCTGAAAATGGCTAAAAGTATATTTTAACACATCAAAATAAAGCACTTTAAAAAGCATTAAAATGAGCTGAGTGATTAATAATTCACTCGTACCTGTGGTGCACAGGAAGACGACTCCTCACATTAGGATTCCTCTTCCTCTCCTGGCCCCCACCCCCCTCCTTTTTTTCTTTCTTTTTCTTTTTTTTTGAGAGGCATGAAATTTCATACACGAATATTCAATTCCTTTTCCTCCCCTCTGTCAGTCGCTAATCACCAAATAAGTGTGTTTCTGTGTTTTCACAAAGGGAAAAGATGTGCTTGCCTATGAAAAATGTACAGGCTCCCAGCAGCTTATTAGAAACGCTTAGTTAAAAATAGCATGTGCATTAGGGAGCCAGGTCTGGGGTGCTGTTTGATGTCTGCCGGAAAAAAAAGAGAGAAGGAGAGGTGGGTTGGTGGTGGAGGGTGGTGTTTGGAGAGGGTTAGGGTGGTGAAGTAGGGTGGACTGGATGGAGGGGCGGTGGTGCAGTTTGAACCTGGATGGCTGCGTTGGCATCTAACAGGAGTGTGTAACAACGAGAGTCTCTTTTTTTCCCCTCTCTGGAACTCAACTGAGCACTGATCAGCAGTGCGCTTCCTGTGGACTGGCTGCTTCTTAACCTTGGCTAAAATGAGCATTAGAGAGAGAGAGGGGGAGGGGGAGGGATGCTGCTGGTAAACAGAGGCACGCTTGTTTTGGCTGGGGACTCTCTGAGAGGGTGTGTGCCGGCAGACGGTCTGTCAGAGTGTGTGTGAGTGTTTGTGTTTTGAACTCTGTGTTAGTATGTGTGTGAAAGTGTGTGTGTGTGTGTTGCTGGTTGTATTGACGTACTGGAGCTAACCTGTTATTTAAAGGCATATCTAAAGGGATTTGAGTCACGGCGTCTGAAGCCGCGCTGTTATTAAGGTCCGTCATTAGTGTTATTGAAGTTTCTTCTCTCCTCCTTGTCACGCCGCCGTTGGAACTCGCTTGTTGAGACGTTTGGTTCTTTATAAATGACAGTCACTGTCAGGTAGAGCGCATTAGCCCGCCGCATGGAAGAAAGCAAGTCCTCCTATTTAAAGCTACTGTCAATCTCATCCCTCCCTTTTCATGTGCTTCTCTGCCGAGCCTGCCGTTTCATTACAGGCATTTAGAGAGACACACGGCAGCCATGTTAATGCGTATGTGCTGGGCATGTCATGTGATGAAGGGCCCTGCTGCCACCATGGGGGTGGCGGCTCTGTGTTTTGTTTTCTCCGTGACATGCTATAGTCAGACGCGCGGAGCTATATGATGCACATACATGTAAACACCTCCGCCCACACGCGTGTGCGCACGTACACAAAGACCCATGCTGCGAGATGGGGGGAAAGAGATGGAGTGACAGAGAGAGACAGACAGACAGACAGAGAAAGCGAGAAGATATGAGGCCTTTGTAATTATCTGCCAAGGGGACAGGAAAAAAGCAGGCGAACGAGAGGAAGAGTGTGATATGACACACTTCCATGAGACGAGGCTGTACACAGTGAAATCATTACTTATTTAGACAATAAAATTATGTTGGCAGACGCTGCAATTTAGCAACCCTTCCAAATAAGCATTGCAAGCCTTGTTTCTAATGTCAAGCATAAAATATTCATAAAAGGTTAGCCTGGAGCCCTTTCTCCCCCGCACCCTGCGTCTGCTACACCTAGCTGAGGCAGCATTAGCCAAATAAGACGGCCCGCTTAGGACAGCCAGAGCTACCTTTATTAAAGCAGAGGGGAGACTTAATGGAGCTGCCCAGCACAGGAGAGCAGGGGCACAGAGAAGAGAACAGGAGGAGGAGGAGAGAGGGAGGAAGAGAGATGAGGAGGTGAATCAGACAAAGAGAGAGAAAGAGAGGGACACTCAGAGAGAGAGAGGAGAGGGGGAAAGGGAGAGAGAAAGGGATTGTTAATACACTTAAGGGCTTGGAGGAACGACCACAATATGATTTGACATGTTTAACATAAATGTATAGGGAGGGCTGCTATTGAGGTGGTCTGTATAGGGGGGGGGGGGTTGCAGTCCTCAGCAATTGAGGGTTATGAATAATTCCTCTCATCTCCCCCACACCCACCCTTTCTCCTGACTTTCACATTACGGGAGCCAGCGTGAGGGAGGGAGAAATGATATTACAGCACAGGTCAGCCGCATTCTGACTCTGCCAGAGTACCCTGCCAAATTGGTCCCATCTCTTCTCCCTTATATATTTACTTAAACGTATGAGTCCCAGTGATTGGATGAGTAGGGGAAGGAATTGCTTGTGCATGTATGTGTTTGTGTGTGTGTGTGTGTGTGTGTGTGTGTGTCTGTGTGTGTGTGTGTGTGTGCTCATGTGTGTTCATGTGTGTGTGTCCACACATGTATATCTGCATGTGTTTGGGTGTTTGTGTGTTTGTGTTGGTGAATGGCGAAGAGATCTGGCTTGCTCTCACATGCTCTTATTGCCAGTGTACATCGACACCCCCTGGATGCAAAGGCCTGATACTGCAGTCTAGGCTTCATATTGAAGGCATGTGTTTTTATATTTGTGTTGTCCATCTGCCGTTTCACTCGAGACAATTTCATGGATCTGGAAGGTTTTAGGTGCACGGTCACTTATTGTGCCAAAACCGTTTGTTAGTTAGTAGTCACATATGTCAGTTTTCTGGGTTAGCTCCAGCAGTAATAACTACCAGATCAGAAGTATATTTTGTACTTCATTTTCTGATTTTTTTGGGTAATGGATATTTTGTGGTATTGCAATTGAAAGAGCAGAATCATCCCAGCACACACATTACAGATCTGCGGGCTCTATTTACATCCCACCCCGCTGCTTGAGACGCGGGCATCTTTGCATATTCATAGCATGTCCTTTGAACGGTTGTCATCCTTTAAATTAAAAATTCTTTTTTTGTCTTTGAGGATAATAGCTCATAAATTGTCCTTGTTTGCGAGTCAACTTCCTGAAAGAGCACTGTTTATGAGTTCTTACTGGCCATATTCTAATGAGCTGGCAGTCTAGGGTGTGTGTGTGTGTGTGTGCGTGTGTGTTGGTGTGTGTGTGTGTGTATGTAGGGGGGGATGCCCTCTGAAGGTGATCGAGGTTGCTGCCTCTCTCACTGGCGTGATTAATAATGTGTCCACTAATTAATATCTCCTTTTAATTTCTTCATTTTAAATTTGTCTTTGTTGCAGTCATGCCTGTAGGCCTCTATCTCTCTCCCTCCTGCCACATACGCCAGGCAGGCAGGCAGGCAGGCAGGCGGGCGGCCACAGCCACATGGTGGAGGTGGATTTTCATTTAATAAATGGTTATACACCAAGGATACCCAGATATGATGAGCTGCGGGTTTGGCACAAGGCTTTGGTTGTAATTTTCTTTATTTGAAATTAATTGATGCAGAGTAATTACCTGAGAAATATGAGGTGAAATGGAATATAGCCCACTGTCGCTCAGGGCTCCAACATGGCCTGTAGATTAAAAAGACGGCTGCAAAAAAAAAATGAGGAGGAGGAGAAGGAGGGGTGAAGAGAAAGATAATATTCAGTTATTGTTAGCAAACGTATTAAAAGTGAATGACTTTTTAGCACTGGGGAGTTGAACCTGCTTTTCCATATTAATGGTTAAATTGCTGAGGGACTGGGGGCAGGTTCTCACCCGTGTGTCAGGAGGGGAGTGAGAGATGGTGTCACGTCACGACGCCCTCGAATGGCGAATGGAATTTGAAGGAGGAAAAAGGTGATGATGAGTTTGGATATTGGAGTGAGGTGGACATGCCGGGGTCTGTGTTTACCAGGAAAGGATGCGTCCAGCAGGCCTTCGGCAGATTGGCCGTTTCACAGCTGGAGGCTGCAGCATTCTTAGGCCAGCGGGGGTGTTTTGGACTCTCTGTAAGACATCTCAGGATGATGCCTGCATGCTGCTGACCGGCTGGTTGAACGTTGTTTTTTTCCTCAAGGTCCTTTGGGGCGATGCCTCTGGAGTGGCCGAAGCATACGCAAGCCCTCACCTCTGATACCAGGGGAAATCATTTTTTTCTTATACTTTGGCCCCATCTTTTCCCCCCTCATGTTCCTCCCCTCTCTGCCTTCTACCTTCATCAGCACACAGTGTCTGGGTAGCGGGCCTGCTCTGAGAATATCCCTTCCCAAGGACAGCGGAAGATTCCTGGAAGATCTCAGTGCTGGAGGAGCTGTTGTGTTAACACCAGGGCCGGCTTGCGTCGCTTAGTCATTCCAGCTGCCTTCCTTTTTTTGCCGCCCAGCCCTCCTTGCTCCTGACACCCCCTCCGTAAGCCCAACAAGCCCCCCTGATTGCTCCAGAGACCCGCAGCCCTGCGCTGACAACCCCAGAGCAGGCAGAGTAGTGCAGCCGGCCCGGCCTGCTGGAGGTGAGAGAAGGTGCCAAAGTCCAATTCACTTACGGGACTCGACAGCACAAAGGCCCTCGGTTTACCGAAAAGAGCCATGAATTAATAATCACCTAATTGACTTTTAAGATGTTTCCCCCTCCTCTTCCTCCTCCTCTCCTCTTCCCTGCCGCCTGGCCGCCTTTTGTACTGCCAGATGAAAGTCCCGGCCGTCTTGTATGTCTGAGTGAGTTTTATGTGGAGAGAGGCTGCTCAGGAGATGAAGGGTCAGCAGAAGACTGTCCCCCTTCATACAGTGGTCATGGTAACATCTTTAACATAATAGAGACAAGCCCATTAAGAGGTGTAGCTTGGATCTGAAGGATGCCGACTGCAGGCTGGATGGTTGCTTGGATCATTTGTCTTTGATGTAAGAGTTTAAGAGTTGGGCAGCCGTGGCCTACTGGTTAGCGCTTCGGACTTGTAACCGGAGGGTTGCCGGTTCGAACCCCGACCAGTAGGCACGGCTGAAGTGCCCTTGAGCAAGGCACCTAACCCCTCACTGCTCCCCGAGCGCCGCTGTTGTTGCAGGCAGCTCACTGCGCCGGGATTAGTGTGTGTGCTTCACCTCACTGTGTGGTGAGTGTGTTTCACTAATTCACGGATTGGGATAAATGCAGAGACCAAATTTCCCTCACAGGATCAAAAGAGTATATATACTTACTTATAATTATATTTAATAGGCATTGTTGGTGGGGTAAGAAAATTAAAACCATGAATTCCCCAAATCCTCTTGGAACCATTCTGCATGAGTGGCATTTTGGACCTGAATGTCTTTGTCACCACTTTGCGCCGTCTGTTATATTTCCTGAAGGGCAGTCCAGATTCCTGACATTGACAGGCACTGGTGTTTGTCAGAGCTTCTGTCATCGATGTCACCTTTGTGATCCCCGTGAAGTCACGGAGCCATTCGCTGCTAATCTTCTCGCTCTGTGCTGAGCCGAGTGCACACAGACACACATACACACACACACACACATACACACACCACATGCCCCAGAAGGCCTGGGTGTTTCCATCAGAAGCCAGTGTTCTGGTCATGGTCTGTTTCAATAGATCTCTGATGCAGGTCCATGTTCCATTGCCAGCCCAAGCATGCCACATTTAGACCGTGTATACATGCACACACACACACACACACACACACACACACACACACACACACACACAAACACAAACACACACAGTTTTTTTCTCTGTACTCCCTCTCGTTCCAGTTTGTTTTGGGCTTGGCCCAGTGGTAATGATGGTGGCTGTGATGGTGTTGTTCTTTCTTCTTCTTTTACTTCAGCACAGCCCTCATGACAACACCAGTGAAAACAAGAACAGGGCACGGTCGCTGGACATTTTCGTCACAGGCTTTGTGGCAGAAGCGGGGTTTAGTATTTCGGCCAAGTGGCTGTTTAAAGCGACTGATTGATCAGATTTATGATGTCCTAACAGGGCGTGACAAGGTGAGCTAGACCACCTCCCCAGCACCCCCAACTCTCCCCTGGTCTCAGACAGGTAGCAGCCCACTGGGTCTTACTGGTCTCTGGAGAGGCATTCTAGACTACACCTTTAAACCCCACATCTATGTTAGTTCAGCTGATAGATGAATACAGTTCACTTGTATGGCTTTTGGAGCCTCTGTGCGACGCCATTTGAATGTGTTTGGTTTAAAGTGGTAGCAATGGCAGAGAATAAAAGTTTCATGTGAGCCTAATCCTCAACTGAAGGCTTCTTAAACACTTCATATTAGAGAAGCAGTCTGGCACAGGGTGGGACAGCCAGTTCCCCAGCATATGCTGCCCATTAGCGTGTCCCGATAGAGGACACCAGACTCATTTTACGCTTTTGTTTGGCATTTGCTGCTGCTGCACACTCGGGCTCAGACAGCGGCCTCCGCTTCCAGCACTGGGCCCAGGCCTGCACACTTCCCCTTCTGCAGCCGCCGTCGCCGCGTTAGTTCCAGCTGTTTGTCTGCTTTCAAATGGCTGCCCAACCTGTCCACATATGTGCAGTTTTATGGGAGTCTGTGTGTGTGTGTGTGTGTGTGTGTGTAGGGGAAAGGAAAAGAGAGAGAGGATTTGCACCCCTGTCTTTGAGCAGATACAGACATGTCCAAGATCTTAGGGCAGACAAGCAGTTAAGTATAAAAGGCATTGGCAGAGGTGG
The DNA here is from genome assembly GCF_046254945.1 of Alosa pseudoharengus. Classification (NCBI taxonomy): domain Eukaryota; kingdom Metazoa; phylum Chordata; class Actinopteri; order Clupeiformes; family Clupeidae; genus Alosa; species Alosa pseudoharengus. Next base: position 34,737,386 of record NW_027468630.1, on the reverse strand, counting down.
CCATAGAACAAATAGCACATGTCGGGGAAAGTCATGAGGTCCTCCTTCCAGCCTAAAAGGAGGAGGGTGAAGGGTGGAGAGAGAGAAAGGGAGAGATAGAGAGGCAGATAGTGAAGGAGACTGTGGGGGGAGCAGTGGAAAGGAAGAACCGGTCTCCTGGAGGCGGGCAGCGCTGCTACCTGGCGGAGGAGGCTAAGTGCAGCAGTGGCAGAGGAAGTGGCCAGGACAGTCAGAGAGGTTAATGTGACAGAATGGGAGGTTCCTTTGTTTAACATTTCCTTTGTTTATTGGTGGAGATGTGTAATGGGATTGGCCCTGACTGGAGCCTAATTGGGCTTGGCCAGCTGATCCCGGAGTTTCCGTGAGATCTAGCAAGCTGCTCCCAACCAAAGCACAGAGCTCAGGCCCCCAGCCCCACCGCTACCACCTCCACCACCTCCACCCAGCCAGCCACCCACCCACTGGGCAATCAGCTCAGCTGCCTCCATCCTGATTGGAGGTGACATTTTAATGTCTAGAGCAGTGGGATGGTCAGCCCTGCTTAACCTGACCCCCTCTGCCCAAGCCTCTCGCCCCCCTCTCTCTACACACACACACAGGAACATTCACACAAACTCACACACACACAAACCTCACACACTCACTACCCCTGCTCTCAATTTGCCCTTGCAGGACTGTACGAATCAGGCCAAATTTAACTCTTTATGTCCTCGTTAAGGGCTCGGCTGGCAGTGGGTCCTTCTTGAGTTTCACAGTGAATTCTTTCCGCTGGCGGAGCGCCGGTCGGGGGGCTGCACGGCTCACCCCCCAGCTCTGGCTCCGGGTGGATTTAGCTCCTTTACGAGCGTTGGCTTAACTGAGTATTTTTACTCGGCTGCTATGCCTTTCTGCTCGCCGCTTCTGTTTAGTTTAGTGCTTCTTCCTCTCTGGCTATCTCTTACTCTCTCTCTCTCTCTCTCTCTCTCTGTCTATCTCTCTCTCTCTCTTTCTCTCTCTCTCTTTCTCTGACTCTCTCTAGCCGATGCACAATGGTTAGCCAGGCATCAAGCCTTCTGTTTCGTTTTTGTTTTCTTCTTCTCTGTCTCTTACTCTTTCTCTCTCTCTCCCTCCATCCCTCCCTCTCTCTGGCTTTCTGAATAGGCTGTGTGGCCAATGCGCCCTGATAGGCAGGCATGGAGCGGGCCGTTGTTTGGCTGGACGCAGTGGGGATGGCGCGGCGAGCACATTGTGAAGCCTGGTGCAGGTGGCATTATGGGGGATTAGCCGTGTGAAATGTTCTGCCAGCTAGCGGAGCACATTTGAGACGGCAGCGGCGGCAGTGGCAGTGATTATCACAAAGGGGGGATTCCTTTCTAAGATGTGTGCGGGGCACCTGACAATTCCCCGGCTCTCTCTGTACCTCCTACATACACTGCCTTTGCCACCAGCAGCCCATTCTGCAGCTCTGCTATTCTCAGTCAGCAGTGTATGAACAGCAATTTTACCTTATGTGGACTAATGGATAATGTGTGATGTGTTCACTCCTCTCCTTGAGTTACTCGTAAGGTGATTTTTTTGTGTAATTCTATACTAGCAATTACTGGCCTTGAGATAAGCATCTTACATGCTACACATGTTCCTGCTTTCCATTTACTTTCCATCACGTCTTTCCAAGTGGCCATTCAGTGAATAGTTCTATTCAAAGCAATGTTCATCTAGTATGTGTACGAGCACCTTACTGGGCCCACAAAAACTTTACAATTTACAACTCTTAACTTTAAACCTGAGACTGACCTACTGAATGGTATCTCATTTTGCCTTACGGAGACATCATAGCCAGTTAAAGGATTGGTCTAGTGTTGCATATGGTGAGAATGAGACCGATACAGATAGGAAACAGACCAGAGGATAGGCAGATATTGGTCTCTCCCTCCAAACCCCGGGAACATTCTGCACGGCCACAACCTGAGAGACCTCTTGCAGGCAGATTAGCTGGTTACAGAATTCCAATTAAGTTGTGGGTAGCGCTGGTGCTCGCTGGCGAGGGGGGCAGGCACAAAGAGCGTGCGGATTTACCTGCGCAGGGTCAAGCTGTAGGTCAGCAATAGCAGCAGGATTTCAGGGGATCCTGCGCCGGCAGCTCCTCCAAAGCTCCCCTGTCCTGCGTGGCCCCAGCCAAATCACATCGCTCGCCTCAGCTGGCTCGGTCTCACACAGCCCCCGGAATCAAAGGGCTCACAATCTCACCTGCTTTTAATTGCTGGGAGCGGAGTAAAATGGGCTCCTGGTGAAGCGCTGGCTCCGCGGGTGTGTTTGCTCATTTTTACTCGCCAGTTCATGCTGCCTTTTCTTTCCTGTCATAATGTTTATCAGTTGCAGGACTACGGACAAAAGGAATATATGTTGAAGCGTACTGTATCTGAATTTAAATTAAGCATGTTTGAATAACTTCTTGTGTCATGTAATTATATATATAAATGTACATATTCCTGTCTGAGAAGAAAATAGGGTCAGGGCTGAAGCACAGGCTTTGGAGTGATGGGCCTCTTTTAGATAAGTGTTGTCTGATCAGACATGTCATGGGTATGATGGGCTCCTCACAAGTCCCCTGGATTCCTCCACGAAAGCTCCCGCTTCAAACGCTGATGCCAAGCAGAAGCCAGAGCAACCTGACGTGGCAAACTAACGTTTTGATTAGACGTCTCTGCTGGTGTCTGATGTCCTTAACCATCCAACATCGGCAGAGACAGCCCGTCACGGCACTCTGAGTGCCTGTCTCCTCGGTTGGCAGGGGAGGGGACTCGAAAACGGTGGTGGCAGTTTGCGCAGGAGGGCCCCGTCTCCTCTTCCAAGCTCCCCTTCCCCAAACTCTGTTAAATATGCCTCTGTCACCGCTAGGGAAAGACATGCGTAAGCCCTTTATCCAGCCTTTGTATTGATTGATTAGTGTGGTCTTTAGAGTATCTCTGGCCCTGCCCTGTCTTGACTGAGTGTGTTTTCTCTCTCTGTGTGTGTTTGTGTGAGCAGCAGCAGCAGCAGCAGCAGCAGCAGCAGCAGCAGCCTCATCCGTGGCCACATCCAGCCAGTCAGAGAGGGAGCAGTCGGAGTCCCCGGCTCCCTCCAAGCGCCCGTCCTCGAGGTCCGGGGCTGCTGAGAGCCCCCTGTCCTCCAAGCGTCCCAGGACGGCCGACAAGAGTGCTGGGGAGCAGGTGAGAGAAGGTCGCCATTAGCACTGGTCATAGGCACGTAGAGTCTGACGCTACTCTGCACCGTCAGGGATGAATCAGTCACTCAGTGTTGCCAGACCCCATTTAAACATGTTGATTTGTGCGTCAGTCTAGTCTCTGGCATTGGCCTTCACCTGTATTGCCAGGGTGTGTTATGAAAGCCTCATCCTGGAAAATGAATTACTGCTGAGGTTAAAAAAAAAACTTTTCAGCATTTTCTGAAGTTCAGTAAATCTGGACTCTCTTGCATTATGCAAACAGTGTGTTTTCATCTGAAGATTATTTTCTCCTTTTTTCCACACTTGCATCGCTAATTGCGCAAAAAGGTAGAAAATCAATACAATATTTGACAGCTGAGAGGCCTTTGAAGTGCCTGCCAGGATTTTCTGCCACTCACGGTTACTCACCGTTCCCTGTTCAGACGAGATCTGCTCCAAAGAGGAAAGAGTCCCCACGTCCCTGTGGATTGCACTTTTCTTCTCTATCACTCTCTCTCTAAACAAACTCTCTCTGTCTTCCCCTGTCATTCACTCTTCCCTCCACTTTTGCATCCTCTTATCAATCAATCACACTCCTCCGTCTTCATCTATCCATCATCCATCCATCCCTGTATCCCTCCCTTCCTCCTTCTGCTCCAGATGTACCAGTGCCCCTACTGCAAGTTCACCAACACTGACCTGAACCGGCTCAGGATGCACGTGATGACGCAGCACTCCGTCCAGCCCATGTTCCGCTGCCCGCTCTGCCAAGACATGCTCAACAACAAGGTCCACCTGCAGTTCCACCTCACACACCTGCATAGCGTGGCGCCGGACTGCGTGGACAAGCTCATTGCCACTGTGAGTGTGCACATATGTATCTCTGTCTATCAGTTTTTGTGTGTGTGTGGTTGTGTATGTCTGTTTGTTTGTTTATTTGTGTTTGGATTTATTGCTATATAAGGTTCGAAAAAGTTTTTAACAAATTCTTTAACTTCTGCCATTAGCATTGTATGCAGCCAACATTAGGTCAGAGAGCCAGACACATATTCTTACACAACCCATATTTTTTTACGTATTTAGTTATTTTCACTTATTATACAACAGCATTTAGCTTATTTGTTGACATTGCTCATAGCTTACAAATCTGTTACACTGAGCATGCTGTAAATGGCCTTCAGGCTTTTCTCAATTCTCACTGGAATGCTCTCGCTTGCCAATTTTGCCATCTGTTGAAGTGTTGAACCCAGTTTTTAAACCTACGAGACCATGTAGGTTGTGGGCTCGATGTTATTATTATATGAAGCATTTGCTCTTGACCTCCCGGTGCGGAGACAAAAACCTGTGCGAGGGCATGATTACATGACATCTCTCAACCACAGGGCTTTCAGGCGTCACACAATGACAGAGCAAATGTCACGGCTCCCGGCATTAGTGTCTGGCGCCCCGGCACTCTGGCTATTGTCGTGAAGCCCACACTGTTAATAGCATCTTTTCGTGCCGTCAGTGTGTCTTTTTAGTTGTGTCATTTTCAGCTAATTGAGAGATATATGAAGAATATGGTCTATTGAGTGTTCAGTTATTCATGCGAGCCATGCTGACTCCATATGCCAGCGCACTACACGCAAGGCTGTTTCCCCCAGTTGGATGTGGCACAGTTGTGGCCATGCCAAGGACCAGTGTGCAACATGGCACAGCTTATTTGCTCGCTCCACAGGGATGAGTCACTCACTCTCTCTCTCTCTCTTTTTCATTCTCTCTCTCTCTCTCTCTCTCTTTTTCTCTTTCTCTCTCTCTCTCTCTCTCTCTGTCTCTCTCTCTCCCTCCCTCCCGCACTCTTACTCACTCCGCCTGAGCGTAATGAAGGTTGTCTCTCCCGTCTCCTTCCCTCTAATTGATGACATTTGAGGCTTAATCAAAACACAAAGGAAACTGTTAATTGTGAAATGGCCCCTGGGCGTCCTGTTGACTCACTTGAAGTCAGATATTATGGGGTGAGGCGACTGAGGGGGGTTGATTCTGTAGTGATCCTCGACTCAGGCATTGTCTTGACATGCCCACTGCCAATGAGCCTTTTCCCCGTTTCATTATGTTATCACAGGCGATTGAGGAAGTGAAAGAACATGCAGCAGAGAGAAAGAGAGAAGGAAAAAAACCCTAATGGGTGATTCTGTTGTTCGCCCCACGAACAGCTCCTCTCCCTCTCTGGTGTGCTTTGACATTCTCTGTGTGGTTGTGATCACTCCAGTGCTATTCAAAACAAAGGCTTTTATTATTAATATATTCAGGTAATTGTGACACAGATGAATTGAAATTTAATGAGTGGTGGATCTTTTTTTTTCTCTCCCCCTCTGTTAATGACATGCAAGTCGAGGCAATGCAAATATTATTATTCACTATTTTTTAATCTAGCTTGCCAACCTGAGGTCTCAAGTGACTTTCGAGAGCCATATTGCCGTAAGGCTAAGAGCTTGAGGGAGGAGAGAGAGAGAGAGAAAAGCACCATCCTGAATTTGCCCCCCTCCCTCGCCCATTACACTCAATCCTGGAGGTCCTCAAAGCTTCAGTGTGTCTCAGTGACGTGTTGTCTCAGCATGGGAATGCACTGTGGGGATTGGGGTTGCATCAGTAAAAATGTAAGAAAAGTTATTTAAAAAAAAAAAAGCTCCAGAGATGTAGTCTGTGAAGTGCCTCTCCCAGACTGATTAACACTGGGAATGAAGAGTGCATTCAAAGAGGAGCGGGAAATATTCTCATCGTTGTCAAGACATGTCGGAGGGGGACATTCTTTCATATTAAGAAGTAACACTTACATCATCCCTCTTTAAGTCGCCTGACTTCATTACTAAAATCCCTCGGTATTGGGGCCCTTTTTCATCCCACATGCCTCACCCCCCCCCCCCCCATACCACCACCACCCCCCAGAGAGAATTTACTTGATTTCAAGTCAGTCAGAGGAGGCCATCTATGAAAACTGTAGCTCTTGTTTCACTATTGCTAACCAGTTCTAGGGATAAGGAGGAACATTTTTGTTATTTTTTTAACGTAAGCGCTGAATGGCTTACTGGCCCATCCCTTAGGGTAATGGTGTCCCTAACTCCAGTGAGGCCATCTCTCTGTCCCTGCTAGCACATTAGCTGTGGAGGCAGTCGTATATTTTCTTTTATAGAGATGATAATGTGCAGAGTATCTTCAAGAGGAGTGGGATAGAGACATACTTAATGTAATGCACATTAAAGCTGGCACCTATTTTTTTCTGCCTCCGATACACGGAACAGATTTGATAGGTACCATACCCCTCTTACTTGTCCTGCCGGTGATCCCTAATGAATTCCGCAATAGGTGACTTTTATTTCTTGCAGACTATGCATAAAGATGCACACTTTAGATATAAATGCACATCCTTCCTCAATCTCTGTGTCCTACTCTCTCTCTCTCTCTCTCTCTCACTCTCTCTCTCTTTCTCTCTCTCTCTTTCTCCTCTCTCTCTCTCTTTCTGTCTCTCTCTGCTACCACTATGTCTCATTTTCTGTCTGTCTAAGATAGAGGTAATGAAAATAATTGTGCTTCATTAATTCTGAGTCTGGCTAGATGATAGCCATTTGGAGCTATGTTTGCCAATTAGCCGGTCCAAATTAAAAGTGACCTTGGGATACTCTTAGTGCTTGCTTCTCGTTGCCTAATGAAGCAGTTGTCTAGAAACAGTCCACTTTGTAATGTAAATCACTGCCGTGATTTGTTTTTGTAACTCGCCAAGCTGGTCATACTAATTTTCTGCTTCTACTTTGGAGGAGATTGTGAAAGGTTGTAAAAAAAATTATATGAATATGAAATTTATTTCTGTGTATTTCTAATTAAACTAATTGCACGCTGATGGACAAGAAAATCCTGTCTCATCCACTTAACCCCCAACAGTAGTGACTGGCTGTGGCATGGAGGAATTGCAGTCCTCTCAGGGTGCTTCTGAGGCTGACAAAATCATTCTGGTTGGAGACCTTTTCTCTGCTGTACATGTAGAGAACAGTGCTCCTGGCTGATATTTAAAAAGACTCTGACTCCAGGCCACTGATCCAAACACTGAACCATAACACTAGCAATACAGCTGTTTGTTAGGCACAGTCTTGCAGATGTGTTCCTGGTTATTATGACCATTTGAGGTTTATTTAAAGGTTTGAGGATTATTTAAAGGTATTCATCTGGTACACTGCAGAGTTTCAAAGTCAAAACCAGGAATTATGAGAGAGACTAAAGCAGTACGGAGTAAGATGTGCATGTGTTATTTCAAATGTCAGACATATGTATTGAGGCAACACCTTATCTTATTTTGATCTCACACACAATCAGATTTCAGTATGGCTTAGTATTTTACACTAGGTTGAAGGTGGTGGTGGGCGATCGAAGGATATTCAAATGATTGGCTCTGATGCTTCAGGCAGTTTAGGCACAAGAGTATTCCGGTAAAAGGGAGAAAGGGAAGGAGAGGGAGAAAGATGGAGGAATAGAAAGGGCAGGAGCTTGTGGGGTGGGGTCTTTGAATTGAAATGCTGTGTGGGGAGTGAAGATGATTATTCTGTTTGGGGAGTCAATTGAAAGAAGGTGAAGCCGGCAGTGCCTCATCTTGCAGACTCTTCCAATCTCAATCACTGATTATTGTTAAATAGGGGCCGCTTAATGAGTGCATTTGATGAATTGTTGTGGGTTTTTTTCTTCTAAGAGAGAAAGAGAGAGAGGGAGAGATTGAGGAGCTCAGAGGAACATAGGAGTACACATGAGGTGGGGGGTTGCCAGGATAGAGGGAAAGCTCCTGTCATTCACACATGATTGACTTCAACCTTTTGAAAGCACAGGAAACCTGGCTGCACTTCTGCCCTTTTTAATCAATATTCATTGCTTCTTGAAATGGTCTAATTAAAAATACTGCAAGAAAGATTGAACTAGAGTAAAGAAGCACATGCAAATGCATTTTTTACCATTCACAGTATCGTTCATTTGTTCACACATTCAGAAGTACAAATATGCAAATACATTTTATAAATTATTTGTCAGTTGCTACAATCTTGTTGTTGGTGAGGTGTATGAACATTGCACAGTCAGAAGGAGATCAGTATATGCTATGCAACAGACTGGCATCTCTGCTCAGTGCTCTCATCTATTGAAATGGAATGCACTTTTTACAAGGAGGGAAAATGATTTAATTAGGCAACCTAATGAGCTTTACACTTGGCTAAGGTGGGCCTTTTCTGCCCATCCTACTAATTGGCTGCAGCAGAACTTTCCAGGCACATGACAAAACACCAGCAGTGATCAAAGTGCTAACTCTAAGTGAAGCAAAGAAAGTAGAAATAATATGATTCATTTCTGTATGAGTGCAGGTACAGTATGCATGGTTGTGTGTCTGTGCTAGGCAGTGTGATCTCAATCTATATGACTATTTTCGTTACATCCATTTTATATGCTGTTATGTCTCTTTTTTGTCTTTGGTGTTAAATTTAATTGTGAGGCTGTAGTTTGTTATTCAGCATGCCCTGACACTTGTATTTTGTATGCATCATTGCAAGTATCTGAGATCTCCTACCTACCTATAAAAGAGGAACTGTGAAAGTGGACGTGCAATTAACAAAGAGCACACCCTGTGTGTTATTTTCCAGGTGGCAACTACAGAAGTGTTGCCAGCAAGCATGTTCATACCAGTCCCCAGTCCGGAAAGGGAGGCACAAAGCACCCCCCAGTCCTCAGCCAACACTGGCAGTGATGACATTAAGAAACAGACAGGTTCGTATTTTCTTATCAACAGTAGTTGTATCTTTTTCTGTTGCTAGTTACATACTGGTATTAATAAATTGCCTATGAATTGTGTTGTCAAGCTCTAGTTTTGTGCTGAGATATACAGAGACATATAATTAATGTTTAACCAAAAAATATATATTTATAGTTAAAAACATTGTGCTGTTCTTCTTTTCAATTTACAGAAACCTTGGATGCTGACCCTGAAAAAGTTACTTTGTCTGCAGAAATGACTGAAACTCGCAAGTCGCCTCTGGAGGAACACCAGTCTGGACGAGAGGATGCAACTGGTTTCCTGTGCTGGAAGAAAGGCTGTAACCAGGTCTTTAAGTCCTCCAGTTCTCTCCAGATGCACTTCAATGAAGTCCACAACAAGAGGCCTCAGCTGCCTGTCTCAGACCGACATGTCTACAAGTACCGCTGCAACCAGTGCAGCTTGGCTTTCAAGACGGTGGAGAAGCTACAGCTTCACTCCCAGTACCACGTCATCAGAGCTGCCACTATGTGCTGCCTGTGCCAGCGAAGCTTCAGAACCCTACAGGCACTCAAGAAGCACCTGGAAACTAGTCACCTGGAACTGAGCGAGGCTGATGTCCAGCAGCTGTACGGTGGGTTACTAATGAACGGAGATCTAATGGCCATGGGTGATCCCTCTCTTGGTGATGACCAAGGCATTCTGGCAGAAGACGACAAGGACGGCGAGGAGAGTGATCCAGAAGAAAAGCAGAGTCCTACTGGCAGCGATTCAGGTTCTCTGCAAGAGGATTCGGGATCAGAGCCCAAGAGAGCCCTGCCCTTCAGGAAGGGTCCCAACTTCACCATGGAGAAGTTCCTAGATCCCTCTCGGCCTTTCAAGTGCACAGTCTGCAAAGAGTCCTTTACACAGAAAAATATCCTGCTTGTACATTACAACTCTGTCTCACACCTGCACAAGGTGAAGCGGGCCCTACAAGAGTCCACTGCTGGTCAGCCAGAGCCCACAAGCAGCCCTGACAACAAACCTTTCAAGTGTAGCACTTGCAATGTGGCATACAGTCAGAGCTCCACCCTGGAGATACACATGCGGTCTGTCCTCCATCAGACTAAAGCCCGTGCAGCCAAGCTGGAGGCAGCAGGTGGAATTCCCACCTCTGCCAGTTCTGGACTAAGTGGAGGGGCCTCCAACACCATTAGCACTTCTACACCCAGCCCAATTCCAACCTCCAACTCCACATCCATTTCCAGCAACAGCAGCTGCTCTTCAGCAGGCGGCCAGACGGTGCAGAGCATGCTGGGAGGCAACCACCTGAGCCATTCACACAACACCGACAGCCTGGGGAACTCGGCCAGCCATCAATCTCCCTCTGAAAACCACGACATGAAAAAGAAGAAGTTTGCCGACATGCTGTCCGCCCGGGGCCACCAGCATCAGCTCCAGCAGCAACAGTTGGCCCAGGCCCAAGCCCAAGCCCAGGCTCAACTTCAACAGGAGCTCCAGCAGCAAGCTGCACTCATCCAGTCTCAGCTCTTCAATCCGCTTCTGCAGCACTTCCCCATGACAACAGACGCTCTTCTCCCACTGCAGCAACAGCAGCTGCTCTTCCCCTTTTACATACCCGGGGCTGAATTCCAGCTGAACCCAGAGATGAGTCTCAGCTCCTCTCTGGGTCTGAGTAGCTCTACGGCAGCCATGTTGGAAGAACAGAAAAATTCGGTCCAGCAGGCCCAGCAGAGCTGTCTTCAGCAGCAGTTAATGCACCATCACTTGCAACAACAGCACCAAGCCCACTCTCAGGCTTCAAGCCAAATGGCTCTGCTCCAGCAGAGTGCCTCGCTCTCACACCAAGTTGACAAGAAACCAAAGCCGTCTGTTCATCCAAATGAGAAAGAGAGGGACCTGCCGAGGGAAAAGGAAATGAATGAAAAAACAGAGGACCAGACCCCTAAAGATACAAATGAAAACATTAAATCCAAGGAAAAGAAAGACACTCAGCCTGTTGCAGTTACTGTGAACCACGATCCTGGCTTTCCTCCTCCTAGAATTGCCTCAGATGCTCGAGGAAATGCAACCAAAGCTCTTTTAGAAAATTTTGGATTTGAGCTGGTGATTCAGTACAATGAAAACAAACAAAAGGCACAGAAAAAGCCAACAGGAACTCCATCAGCAGGTTCAACTGGACCACAAACTATTAGCCGAGTTGTGGATCCTATCGAAGGACTGGAGAAGTTGGAATGTGAGGCATGTGGCAAGCTCTTCTCCAACATACTGATTCTGAAAAGTCATCAAGAGCACATCCATCAGTCCTTCTTCCCATTCAGGTCACTTGAGAGGTTTGCCAAGGAGTACCGAGAGCAGTATGATAAGCTTTACCCAATGAGACCTCCAACCCCTGAGACTGCTCCTCCACCCCCACCACCTCCTCCGCCTCCCCCTCCACCACCCCCTCAGCCTCCTCCACAGAGAGCACCGACACCAAATATCCCCGTCTCTTCCCCTGCTCTCACTCCCTCAACTGTCCCACCTCCACAGCCCTCAGTTACCATGGCTCAGATTCCCATGTCAATGGACCTGCCTCTCTTCTCCCCACTCATGATGCAGCCCATGTCCCTGCAGTCCCTGCCTTCCCAGATGCAAGGTCAGCTGTCGTCTGTAGAGCCAGGATTGGCCTCTGATCTTGCTCAGCTTTATCAACAGCAGCTCACACCGGCCATGCTGCAGCAGCAGCAGAACAAGAGACCACGCACACGCATCACAGATGATCAACTCAGGGTCCTCAGGCAGTATTTTGACATAAACAATTCTCCCAACGAGGACCAAATCAAGGAGATGGCAGACAAGTCAGGGCTTCCCCAGAAAGTGATCAAGCATTGGTTCCGTAACACCCTCTTTAAAGAACGCCAGCGCAACAAAGACTCGCCATACAATTTCAACAACCCTCCCATCACTACACTAGAGGATATAAAAATTGACTCTAAACCACCTTCACCTGAGCCTCATAAAATGGAGAGCTTTGGAAGCAAGAGGTCCTCAAGGACAAGGTTCACAGACTACCAGCTTAGGGTATTACAAGACTTCTTTGATGCCAATGCCTACCCTAAAGATGATGAGTTTGAGCAGCTGTCTAACCTGCTAAGTCTGCCTACACGAGTCATTGTAGTGTGGTTCCAGAATGCTCGACAGAAGGCTCGCAAGAACTATGAGAACCAGGGAGACGGAGGAAAGGACGGCGAAAGACGTGAGTTGTCTAATGACCGTTACATTCGTACCAACAACCTAAACTACCAGTGCAAGAAATGCAGCCTGGTGTTTCAACGCATATTCGACCTCATCAAGCACCAAAAGAAACTCTGTTACAAAGACGAAGATGAGGAAGGCCAGGAAGACAGTCAAAATGAAGATTCACTTGACCTTTCTCATGAGTATTACACCCTGTCTGGGTCTTCAGGCCACACTCCAATGCCTACATCCTCAAGCCTCTGCCCTTTACCCCCATCCACCTCTGCCTTCTCCCACATGACATCCTCAGAGAAGGAAGAGGCCACCACAGCAAACACATCCAACTCTTTTGACGAGAAGCCCAAGCACTCAGCTGAAACCTCCCTAGATCACCGGGACAGCCAGCCAATTCTGAAACAAGAGAACCTCCACAGGTCTGAAACACCACAGCCGAGACACCACTCTAGAGAAGAAAAGCCCCTGATGGCTCCAAAGAACTCTAAGCGGTCATCTCCCTCCATATCCCAGCAACAACCACAGAGTGGTCCATCAGCCTCTCAGTCTAGCCAGGCGATCTCTCAGAGCTCTCACATGACACTAAATCCTCATCTGTCCACTGCTTCACAGCAACAGCTTGCTCAGCAGATGATCCCATACCAGTGTGAGCAATGCAAGCTGGCTTTCCCTTCATTCGAGCACTGGCAAGAGCACCAGCAGCTTCATTTCCTCACTGTCCAAAACCAATTTATCCATCCTCAATTTTTAGATCGCCCCATGGATATGTCTTTCATGCTCTTTGATCCAAGCAACCCTCTGCTGGCAAGCCAGCTTCTCTCTGGGGCCATGCCTCAAATTCCAAGCAGCTCAGCCACTTCTCCCTCAACACCAACCTCAACCATGAATTCCCTGAAGAGGAAGTTGGAAGAGAAAGCGGGCACCAGTCCAGGAGAGAATGACAGCACCAACAGCGGTGAAGAGCCTCAGAGAGACAAGCGCTTAAGAACCACAATTACCCCTGAGCAGCTGGAGATTCTCTACCAAAAATATCTGTTGGACTCTAACCCAACCCGCAAGATGCTTGATCACATTGCCCACGAGGTTGGTCTCAAGAAGAGGGTAGTGCAGGTATGGTTCCAGAACACTCGAGCCAGAGAAAGGAAAGGGCAGTTCAGGGCTGTGGGGCCAGCTCAAGCCCACCGCCGCTGCCCCTTCTGCCGTGCCCTGTTCAAAGCCAAGACTGCCTTGGAGGCCCACATTCGCTCACGCCACTGGCATGAAGCTAAGCGTGCTGGCTATAACCTGGCCCTGTCTAACATGTTGCCCGACCACGAGGGACTGCAGTTGAAGATGGACCCTTTGGATATCTCAAACTATTCGCAGATGGTCTCCTCCAACAACAATGATGGCCAGTGTTCTTCTTTGTCACCTGTAAAAAACTTGGATTTTTCCCCAAGGGCCTTAATGAGCCCCACATCTATTAAAGTTGAGGGAATGGAGGACTTTGAAAGCCCAACGATGTCCTCTGTGAACATGAGCTTTGACCCAAGCAAACTGGACAATGATGACTGTTCCTCTGTGAACACGGCCATCACTGACACCACCACTGGTGATGAAGCCAATGCTGACAATGACAGTGCTGATACAAAGCACGGCCACAACAGCAGTGACATTCTGTCCAAGTCTGGGGGGACTGCACCCTCCCTTGAGAATGAGGACCAGATGTCCTCAGGGCTTGTTAGCCCTGCAACAAGTTATTATGCTAAAGATTACGAGAATGAAAACATTATTGATTACAGTGAGACCTCGAGTATGGCTGACCCCTGTTCACCCAGCCCTGGAGCCTCTGGGAGTAAGAGCATTGACAGCGGAGACAGGCCTGGCCAAAAGCGCTTCCGGACACAGATGACCAACCTCCAGCTGAAAGTGCTTAAGTCCTGCTTCAATGACTACAGGACCCCTACCATGCTGGAGTGTGAGGTACTAGGCAATGACATTGGACTTCCAAAGAGAGTGGTGCAGGTTTGGTTCCAAAATGCTCGTGCCAAGGAGAAAAAGGCCAAGCTCAGCATGGCGAAACACTTTGGCATCAACCAGACATCCTATGAGGGCCCAAAGACAGAGTGTACACTTTGTGGTGTCAAGTACAGTGCTCGTCTTTCAGTTCGAGACCACATCTTCTCCCAGCAGCATATTGCTAAGGTGAAGGAAACCATTGGGAGCCAGCTTGATAAGGAGAAAGAGTACTTTGACCCAGCCACAGTTCGTCAGCTGATGGCCCAGCAAGAAATGGATCGCATAAAGAAAGCCAATGAGGTATTGGGCCTTGCTCAACAGCAAGCAATGCAGCAACAGGGCATGTTTGACAGCCCTGCCCTGCAAGCCTTGAACCTTCAGTCAGCTTACCCAAATCTACAGGGGATACCCCCTGTTTTGCTGCCAGGAGTCAGCAGCCCTTCCTTACCAAGCTTTAACTCATCAAACACAGGTATGTCAATCATGACTTTACGCACATAAGAAACACACTTTGCATTTTAAAACATAAATGCAATAAAATGTTAACATGTATTTTTGTGTCTCTTTGTACCAATCTCTTCTAGCTTTAACTCCTCCTAAACCTCCAAACCTCCTGAACATGCCTGGTGCCAGTGTCCCCTCACCCAGTCTCCCCACATCTGGTTTGCCCAACAAGCCTCCATCCTCCTCCTCTTTGGCCTCACCAAGTCTGGCTCAAGCCAGCACTTCTGTTGCCCACTCAAGTCCCACATCTACTTCAACATCCACATCTGCAGCCCCACAGCCAGGGTCCCGGGCTGAACACCCTAAAGAGCGTGATACTGAAAGATCCAGGGAGAAGGAAAAGTCGAAGGAGAAGGTCGAGAAGTCTGCTACGCCCTCATCGATGGGGGGAACTCCAGCGCCCACCACCTCAGCTGCCAGCGCCAAGAAAGAGAAACCAGACACAGCTGTTCCTGCCACCTCGATGCCCACTCCTGGAATGGAGTATGTGATAGACCCTGCCCAGCTTCAAGCTCTTCAGGCAGCCTTGGCATCTGACCCTACAGCTCTGCTCACCAGTCAGTTCCTACCCTATTTCATGCCTGGCTTCTCCCCATATTATGCCCCTCAAATGCCCAGCGCACTCCAAGGAGGATATCTGCAGCCGATGTATGGCATGGAGAGCCTTTTCCCCTACAACCCAGCTTTATCCCAGGCTCTGATGGGGCTTTCCCCAGGGTCCCTGCTCCAGCATTACCAGCAATATCAGCAGAGCCTGCAAGAGGCGTTGCAGCAGCAGCAGCGGCAGCTTCAACAGATCCAGCAACCCAAAGCGAGTCAAACTCCAGTTCCCACCCAGTCCTCGGGGGACCGCAAAGAAACTGCCAAAGATCCAGTGAAATCAGAGGAACAAAAAGGCACTCCCCCCATTGATAACTCTTCCTCTTCCTCTCACAATAACCTACCCACAGAGCAGCACGAGATGGATGGCAAAGGTGCGGACCCCCTTCTTGACAAGTACATCGTCCCCAAAGCGCAGTACCGGCTGGCATGCCGTAAGTGTCAAGCTGTCTTCAGCAAGGAGGAAGCGGCCATCAGCCACCTGAAGTCGATCTGCTTTTTCGGTCAGTCTGTGGCAAACTTGCAAGACATGTTGCTTCGTGTCCCCAGCGGCGCAAGTGGAGCAGACAGCAGTCGTTACGACTGCCTGGCCTGCGACACTACGCTAGAGGGGGACAAAGCGCTCAGTCAACACCTGGAGTCGGCCTTGCACAAACACAGAACAATCAAGCGATCAGCCAGAAATGCCAAAGAGCACGCTACTAGTTTATTACCTCACTCTTCAGCCTGCTTCCCCGATCCTAACACCGCATCTACCTCGCAGTCTGCCACTCATCCACACAGCACCCCAACTCCCCCGCCAACGTCATCAGCCACCATGCCGTCCTCTTCTGCCTCTTCATCCTCGTGCTCCTCCTTTTCCTCCTCTGCGGCTGCCCCCCTCAGCACCACTGCTGCAGGCAAACCCTGGCCCCAGGCCCCATTCTCCAGAGCTTTAGCTGGAAAGCCCAATGCCACTCCTTCGACGCTGTCATCTTTTCCTCCAGTATCCTCACCTTCAACGGTTACCTCAAGTTCATTGAGCACCTCAGGGGTTCAGACCTCGATACCAACAGACGTCTTTACTGACGAGTCGGACTCTGACAGCAGTCAGAAGTCAGCTGACAGACTGGGCCGAACAGCCGAGGAGACTCAGCCCAGCTGTCTCAAAGACAGTAGTAGTTGTAGTAGTAGTAATCTTGCTAGTGTAGGAACAGACTCCATCAGATTGTAAAAGAGCTTTCAATGATGGACAGTATTTAAAAAATGTAAAAGACAAAAAAAAGAAAAACACAAAAGAAAAAAAACAAGACAAAAAAAGAAGCGATGTTAAAATATGTTTAAAAGTATACAAACCAATTTCAAAAAAGATGTGTAAAGACTAACTGCAATTCCAAAGCTTGTAACCAAAAATTTAAATGTTAGTGGATTGTTTTCCCATATCAACATGCTGGTTTTTGTTTATTTCAACTCAAATATATATATACATATATAAATGAATAGAGAAGATCACTGCAGTTAAGTTTTGGCTTATGATAGAGGAATGCTGTATAGCAATGGACTGCCTCAAAGTTGTTTAAATGGCCCCTAATCCTTGATAACAAAGTACAATTTAACAAGCTGTCCCTTGTTTGCAGAAGTATTTCCATATAATAGCACAGTCAGCCAGTGGGTACTGTATGGGAGAATAGTCTTACAGTTTCTTGTGATCTAAGCGTTCAAATACCAATGGCTTGCTTAAGTAAAACGAATGATGTAATGTCTATTTTATTCTCAGGTCAACAGCTCACAATTTGTTTTTCTGTTACAGAAATTCATTACTTTCTCTTTCTTTCTGTTTTGTTCCTAACATTTATGTTTCCTAAACTTTATTTTTACTGGCAGAAAGTATTCAGAAGTAAAGTGAAAGCATAGCTTTCTGGGCATTCAAAAAGAATAGCTGAATGGCTGGTTTTAAACATTTGAAAATCTTTCACATGGGAAATTAGCACTCCTTCATCACCCAGACACGAAAAAGCATTGCAGACTTGTTGGTGGGGATAAAAAGATTTTTTTAAGAAAAAAACTTTCTGTATTTATGATAGATATAAACATTTTTGGTGTTAAGTAGATTGTTGCATTGGAAATGAATTTAAACAGTATGGTAGACTGAAAAATCTTTGTGTACATTTAGCTTTTGTATTGTCCAACTTTAAGGCGCTTCATTTGATGTTGTCTTGGTCATTCCGATAGACTAGATTAAGGAGCAGTAACTGATCTATACTTTATTTCTGTCTTATCCTTGCCTTCCTGGCTAACGTTCACCCAACTGCCAATAACTGACAAGGCAGGTTCTCCTTTCCTCTCAAGGGTTTTTGTCTGTCTTCTTTTGGGTTGGTGTGATTCCAACCAAAAAACGAAAAAGAAATCTGAGGTGTTGAAAAATTTCAATTATTTTTGTGTTACCTTCGTGCACTTACCACTGTCCGACGCCCCTCTCCCTTTTCTCCCCCTTTTCTCTATCTCCGTCCCATCCCTTTTTCATTTTGAAGCCTTGCTTTGGTAGATATGGAGATGGTTACTACTCCTTGTGCACTACAAAGCAGATGTTTGTTTTTCATAGTGTGGCTGCAGTCTGTTTACGGCTTTATTTTATTGATTTTTTTATGTCATATATTAAAATGAAAAATAATAATAATAATAATAATTCTCACGCTTTAAAAACAAAAAGAAAATCCAAAGACTAAACACTTTCACCATTGGTGCATAAAGATGAGAAAAGAGGCTTCTTTATACTTGAGAATTTGTTGCTGTTTTTAAAGGAAAGAAAACAAAGTTTTAAAATAAAGGAGTACGCATCAGAGTTGCCGTTTTTGCTTCTTTGCAAGCAGACAGGTGGCTTTTTTTACGTAAAATACCAAGAATACCAAAAACCAAAAAAGGGCCCTTGTCCTTGCATTGTGGAGTAGCACCGTTACAGAGCCATTGCAGTTTCTAACATAGAGGTTTAAAAAGCTCTCTATTTGTTTCCTGTCACACATTTTTTTTGTTATTGCTGTTTGTTTTTAAAGAAAATGTATAAGGTCTGGTCTTCGAGGACATATGTTTTGCTGCTAATGTAGATTTTGAGAAGAAGAATACCTAGATGCATGCTCATTTTGCTTTTTGGCTAAGCTTTAACGAAAAGACAAACAATAAACCATTTCCCTGCCTCTGCAACATCTTTTTTCCCCTCCTTTTTCTTCTTGCAAAAACGGAACTTTGAAGACTGTGAATATATGTTCCAAAGGACATTTTGGCTGATTTTGTTTTCCTTTTTTTCCCAAACAGACCAATGTTTAAAGCCAATGATCTCTAACGTTTGTAAAGAATAGTGCATTCCAAATACCACATCTGCATTTGTTGAGTTTGTTTTCTCTTAAGCAAGGACTGATTCTATTTCTTTCCTTTTTATTTGGATACTATTCTATTTTATCTAATTTCTAAGATGACTGTAAGCTGTTGTGTAAATGTACCATCATGGGTTGCTAACATCTCCACTCAGCTCCCTCGTTTGAAGTTATGGTCCGGTGTTAGGAGACCCCCAGTGACCAGCAAAGGTTGTTGCTCACTTGAATGAGATCAAGTAATAGTGGTTACCAAAAATGTACATACATGTGGTACAGACATGTGTCTCACCAGTTTAGTGTCATCATGCCTATCAATTTATTACAAGACTCAGAAGGAAATAAAGGCTGTTTAGCAAGTCTGGAGTGGCGGCCTCCCCACCTGGGATATCAAGCAGGGACTTGCCCCAGGTTTCTGCAGGGTGTTAAGCCATTTCCATGCATGAATTGTGGATTACAGGTTACCAAGGGACATCTTCATTCCAAAGCATTATAAGACTGACAAAGGCAGGAGTCTCTTTGAAGATGTCCCTTGTTTTATATGGGATGGTGAAAAGGTGTTTTAATGCCTTTATGTCCAAAGAGGTCATTCACTCCAACTTCAATAGCAATGGAAAAGAATATGCTTTACAGAAATCATCCTAGCCTCCTATCTCAGAAAAGCAAAACCTTTTATAAAAATCTTTTAATTTCTTCACCAAAACGAATATTTAAATTTGTGAATTACTGCTCTTGGCCACAAGTGTATAGCAAGTGTATTTGGACTAATTAATACATTGCCGCAATCTCAGAAGTGTGTCTAAAGTGTTGCGTCTCGCAGAGCAATGTTATTTGGTGTTAATACTTGCGCATGCTATTGAAATTGGGTAGATTTGGTCTGCAAGCTTGCCACTCCTTTCAAGTCCTGTTACCTAGAATATTGTTCATATGATTATTTTTTAGAATTCTGATGTTGTACAGATTATTTTTGAATGCTTTTGCTCTATTTTGGTTTCAAATAATGTAAGACATTTATTATTATTATTATTATTGTTATTATTATTGTTATTATTTTCATATATTTCAACTATTTGTATGTTATTTTATTTTTCTGTGTATGATTTCTTTCCTCATATAAATTAATGTTTAACACCAGCTTTAAATTTGAATCGCTTTTTTATCTTTAAGACCTGGCCACTTTATGGTGTAATAATATTCCTATGTCTGCTTGTCTTTTCAACACTGATCTCCTCTTTCCAAAGTCTTTTTTTGTTTTGTTTGTCTCTGGGCTCTCTTGTGAGAGACAAAGTTATGTCTTCACAATCAATTTAGCCAGCATGGACTGTGTTAGAGTGTGTGTGTGTGTGTGTGTGTACTGTATGTATGTGCGTGTATGTCTGTGTCATAAGAGCCAGCATCAGTTTGCATTTTTATACTTTTTTTTTTTACTTTAATTTCAAACCAAATCATACAGAACTGCATACCTGGATCTTCAGTAAGTTTGTTGAAGATTTAGATGAATCAGATATTAAAGTAACAATAATTAGAAAAGGCAGAGAGTGGCGATACTGAAGCACTGAGCAGTTTTTAGTCTGATTCATTGTATGAATGTGGCCAAAGCGTAATGCAGTTGAACAAAAAAAATGGAAACGGTTCTGTTTGTGCCCCCTTACCAGTGTATATTTATTGTGGCACGACACATCACATGGCTGAGATGCGTCTACTCACATTGGGATACTTGATTTTTGTGGACATTTTACAGAGATCGTAAAAGACAGGTTTTGCTGTAGAGGTCATCCTTTTGCCCACTGTGAAAAAAAAACATGTATACAGATATAGATATATTTAAAAAGAAGACATCGACTTTTTTTGTTCAAAAATGACAAAGAAGGACAAAAAGAAGATTTGAACTCTGGGAAACTTTGGAGATGTGTGAGAAGGCTGTGGGAACACCAAACTGGGGCAGGGGAGCCAAAGGCAAACAGGGGGGGCTGCGGCGGCTCTGGGAGCACCGAGACCTTATTTGATCACTGACTAGTCCCCAGTGGGGACGGACTTTGGAGCAGTGAGCATCTAGTGAAGAGTGAGGAGGAGGAGGAGGAGAGAGAAAAGATCTCGGTTATAGCGCTGGACCCCAGTGACTCGAGCCGCCCGCGCTCCCCTTCCCCATCCCCACCCCTGACACCCACACACACACACCCCGCCCTTGCCCCCCACCTTGTTTCTCTCTGTGTCTCCCTCTCTACCCTGACTCTGCTTCTGCTTTGATGGACATTTTACGCACTTCTGAACAGGATGGATAGTGACACTTGCTTCTTTTTTCCCTCCCCACCTCACCCCTCATTCACGTTGTTGCTACCTGTTCCATTTCCCCCTTTGCTTGGCTCACTGATTGCCGAATGGTGCTCCGTTTCGTGGGCAGAGGGGGCGGACTGACCCACACCCACGTGTCACGGAGCCGGACGATCTCATCCTTCTCACATCCATCGAAAGACAATTCAAAACCGCAATGGGGTTGGGAGGGTGTTTTTTTTTCTAGGCTGTCATTCCTGAAGAAGCAGTTGAACACATACACAAACAAGCGAAACAACCAAAATTAACAACCAAACTAACAAACAACCAAACCATGTGCTCCAATTTCAAAGATGAACTGTTACTGGAGCTCCCTGTTCCCTTTGTGACTCCTGGTGCCACAATGTTACTTTATTTTCTCTGTTTTTAATCCTTTATTTTACTCTTTTAATTTTGTTTTACTTTTTTTTCCAGTTATTCCTCCTACGAGCCTGACAGACAAGGCTCAGTGGCTCCAGGTAGCCCACCCGAGGGTAGAAAAAACAGCCTTGCAATGTACAAAAAAGAGCAAGTTAAACCAAAAATGTTGTTCTTGATGTCTTTTCTATACTGTAGTCTTGTTAGCTTTTTTGTTACTGTAATTATATGAAGATTTCCAAACTGTACCAAATTACATGGAGACTAACAGACATACACCACGTGGAACGTCAGACTTTTAAAGAAAACTTTTGTCACAAAACCTTGTTGTCCTAGTTAAGTTGATTGTAGATGGTAATTGAATATACTCCTTTGAAAATATTTCATCAAGTATGTTTCTTGCTCATTGTGATACATTAAAAATTATGAGCATAAAATGCCTTTGAGTGTCTGTCTCTCCTTTGAGTCTGAGAGGAGTCTGTTCTCACAACTGCTCCACATCTCACTGTTACATCACATTGGCAAATCAGCTGCTGATTTGGAAGTTAAGCATTTGTGAAAGACTTTTATTATTGCATTTTCACATTAATTAAAACCACGCTATTATGCATTGCACACAATCACATAATCAGGAGACATTAATTTGTTATGCGCACTTCAATTTTAGAATAATAATTATGTCTCATTCCAAATCACTAATTAATGCATGATAAGCATGAGGGAATAGGTCCCCTCGGCCACCTCCACATTTTTTTGGCTCTTGCATGCAGCATCCCTCCTACTGCAGTCACATGTAATGGCCTTGCAGGCCAGATTGATGGACAAGACTAATTAAAACATGTTAGGTAACAAATGTGATATAATGTTTAATTAGAAGTGGCTGTTTGCAGCTAATTCAACATGATGAAGGCTGAAGACAAATATGACTGCAAGTGAAGTTTCCTCTCAAGGCCACAGTTCACTAATTCCTTTTGACTTGAGAGAAGGATCAAGTGTAATGTTCATTAGCATTGTGCTCTAATTCAAAGCCAAGTGTAAATCAAGAGGAGATAATTCCTTCCTCCCTAAAAATTATGTGAGTCTGTGTGTGTGACAGAGGAGAGAAAGTGTGTGTGTGTGAGTGTGCACACATGCCTATGAATATGTATGTGTTTTTGTGGCTGTCTGTTTGTATTGTATGTTAGCTAGAAGCCGGAATGTGAACAAAATTGACTGTTCTTGTGGGCAGGCCTCATTACACAGAAGTCAGCCCAACTTAAAGGCCCCACTAAAGCTCACAAGTAGCCTAATCTCCAGGCCAGCAATTTCTCCCTTACCTACCACGCATCACACCTCATTGCCACTGGCAAGACATAACCAGACAGATCCAACACAGATGAAGCCATTATGGAATCCTGCCCAACTGTGCCACTCTCCCATGAATGTTTTTTTGTGTGATTACTGTAAATGACTATGCAGATTTCAGGGGGTAAAGATTATGATTTGTTTGTATATTTTAGAGAAAAAAGCTAAAAAAAAAATAACTGTTGCAAGGAAAGTAGCATGATATTATTTCACATGTTGCATTTCTTTAAATTGACCATTTGGTTTTTAAATTACATGAATGTTCATTCACAGTTTGTCCTCCTCAGAGATGAAAGCAGCAACTGGCCATAATGCACCATTGAGGACTAACCGAGAGTTTTGCACATAGGAATGTGACACAGTCGCACCATATTGGTTTGATTCTAATGCAGGAAGACTCGGTATGAAATGAGATGCTCTTTTGAAAAACAAAACTGAAATAACAGGAGGGGGTGAACGGAGGGGCCTCTCTTCCCCAGCTAACCAAAGTCAGAAGCAGGGGGAACCGCAAGGGCACTAACTTGCCTTTTGATGTTTCCTTTAATAAAGCAGTGCGCTATTATTACTGCCTTGTGACCTTTACTAAGCTTCACTCTCTGTCTGAACATTTTGATTGAACCGCTTTCTACTTCATTATGAAGAAAGCAAAGTTGAGCGCGGGTGTTACGTCCCCCATGCATATCCTTCAGTGTCCACAGTCTTTTAATATCATGTCTGGGCGGGAATTGCAGTGATTTTTTGAATGGCATTTTTTGCATTTTGACCCATAGTTTCAGAAAGTTCATTTTCATGAGTGAAGGGCAGACCCGGTGGACTCGAAAGCCACATGTATTTTTAGATGCTCTAAAGTTCAGCCTTTAATTCTCTACTTTTTACGGGTACACTTAAAGGGATGTCATTTGTCCATGGCGTGAGAGAAAAATGATACCCCTTGAAAGTGCTGAATGACACATGCAGTGATGATCAGTGGATAGATACCCCGACTGGTGTCTGAAAATATGGTTTTCAGCATGTCTCTCAGCTCACATTTCCCAAGCAGGGGTTCATCAGGCCGCCTGTTTTTAATATGCTTTGCCTTTAGGGACCGTATTGTTTTAGAGCTGGTGGAGCTCTTTTGTGAGTGGATCCCTGTGCACCGGCCCGCCTTCCCCAGTAAACGGCAAGGTTCTGGGAAGAGGGGTTAAGGGGTTCCATGGGAGTAAAGGACCTCTTCACTCCCACCCCTTTTCAAACTGTACCCCCCACCGGCTCGGCGAGGGATCTGGAGGCCGGGGCTATCCTAGCGCAAGCAGGGAGCCAGATTGGCCGACCATGCTGAGCCAATTAACACGCAACGATACATCCCGAATGAATTAAAAGCGCCCTAATCGGATCAGTGTGAAAAGCCAGGCCGCTTCCTCCTCCCCAGCCCTGTACCAGATGGCACCCACACTCAGGCGTCGCATTGTACCAGCGCCGGCTCGAGCCATAAAGTGTGAAATTAAGTTAGCGCCTGAGTGTGTCGCTAGCCATGGGCGAGGAGTGCCCCACCCCCACCCCCAAGCTCTCCTGACCTGGAGGTGAAGGGTCCACCTTACCCATACTGGGGGGTCCATATCTCATTTTCATCCTCCAAACCACTTACTTTGTCTGGTTGATGAGTGTCATCTCATCTTCCCTTGTCTTTCACCCCCAC
The DNA here is from genome assembly GCF_046254945.1 of Alosa pseudoharengus. NCBI lineage: Eukaryota > Metazoa > Chordata > Actinopteri > Clupeiformes > Clupeidae > Alosa > Alosa pseudoharengus. The sequence goes on along the minus strand of NW_027468630.1, from coordinate 34,713,054 downwards.
AAACCAATCCACAGCGCTCAAAACAATTGGCTCTGAGTTCATCCCATAGAGCTCTGTTCTCTAATGCCATTTGCATTCATAGTCTGCTTTAGTCGAGCTGACATAACTTATGTTGTGTAGCTCCTCTGACAGGCCAGCTATAGACGGGTGGTGAGGACATGTTGACGGCACCAGGCTTGTTATACCTCCCCAAGGACTCTTGTGGCCTCCTCTAAGCTTTGGAGATCCTATCCGATTGAGGGGGGGGGGGGTAGCTGTTTGACAGCTTAAAGTCAAGGAGACTACAAAAGGCACGAGCACGCATGGAGCAAGACCCTGTAATCATGGGCATTGTGCGAACTGGGAAGCATTACCTTTTAATGGCCGATCAGCACTGCAACTTGTTACCACAAGGAACAAACAAGGAGCAGAGACTGGAGGGGGGGTGGAAGCCGCAGACCCACCCACCCCAGCGCGGACTCCCGTCCCACAGTGCATTGCTCCGTCCATCCTGCTGACAGTCAGGCTTGACTGGAGACAGCACTTGTGTCACATAAACACTTCTCCTCAGAACTCACGAGACCACGGAACTAGAGCAACCTCAGCATGCACACATCTGCCCAACATGTCCCCCCCCCCCCTCGTGCTCCCAAAGATTTAGCGCTGTAACATAAATTTGCAGTGTCTCCCCTTTTGTTTTGTTGCACATGTTTGGTTGTTTGGGGATTGGGTGAGCCCTGACATGGAAGACAGTTGCCACATATTTGTGGTTCGTGATTTAGAGGCTGTGGTTGTAAAGGCGACTCTACACACATACAATATACAGTATGCTGTCGTTCAGGATAGTATTTGAAAGACAATGCCGTGCTGGAATGAAATCAGCCACAATGTAAAGGTGTGTTTTATATATATCCATACATACCATATATATGTATATCTCTACTGTATATAGGAGGGTGGGAGCTCATTGCCATGCACGGCGAGCATATTCCCCTTTCCTCCCTCCATGTTCACTGCACCTCCAGCCCGTGCCACTGTGTCTTCCTCCCCTATCAATGTCAAAGCCAAATTACGCTTGAGTTGCGAGGACAGGTCAAACTAATTTAATCTCATCTGTCAGGAGAAATGATGGGTGAGAGGGATTGGAGAGAGAGAGGGAGTGAACGAGGAAAAGATTTAAATAGGAAAGACGAGCTCCTTTTTGGAATAAAGACAGGGTAGAGAGAGGCTGATAGACATGACGGAAGATATGGCATAGCTGTGAAGTTCAAGAATTCATACATCTGTCATTCACCTAATACAACAAATGATAGAGGAAGATAGGATTTGTGGCAGCGATACCCTAACACTCAATTGTCGAAACAGAACTGTATGATACAGGGGCATGTGGTAGGAATCTCAGAGACAAACATCCACATGAGCACATCCATACACCTTTACTGATCATTTACTCTCTGATATCAATGTAGTACTATAGTGTTTTATTAACCTCTGTCCTTTGAAAACAACTGAAAACACATTGTTGCCGATAAGCCTCTTTAACCCAGTTGATTGCTCTTTGGCATAGTTAGAACTTGCTCATCCTTTCATATCCTTTGTAGGAACCTCCCCCCACACACCCACCCACCCCCTGGCCGAGATCAGAGTGCCTTGACTGTGGGTTTGGGGGAGGCGGTGTCTTGGCCGGCTGTGGGCCTTTGGCGAAGCATTTCCCGTCTCCTGGACACCGGATCAGGTGTCGCAGTTTTCACAGCACCTTCTGGTTCTGGTTAACAGGAAATGAGGTCCATCACAAGGAGTCCGAGCAAAACGAAGCTAAAATCAGGCCTGACAGGCAGGAATATTAGCCTGTGACGGCAGCCAATAATTGAGCGATCGGCTCCCCCCTCTCCCTCATAATGAGTTGAATATGTGCTGGGAATGCGGTTGTCTTTCTCCTTTTTTGCCCTCTCTTTCCCTCTCTGCCCCCCTTTCCCCTCTATACCCAATAAATCATTTCAACAGAAATCACAAGGATAATTTTACATCACTTCAAAGTTTTGATTCTTTTTTCCTCTCCCTATTTTTCTACAGGTGTCATCTCTGAAAACTAATGTCATGCAGATACTTTTGAATCTGTTTTTTACTTGGGTGGGCAAATGTACAAGTTTTTTTTAACTTAATTTTTTTAAACTTTAAAGATTTATGGGAGTGGAGGTATATGGGGCTGTGAGAGAGTGGATCATTTCACTTCATTATGTTGCATTTTTCTCCTCATATGCAAAGATGGTAATGGTTAGACCATGCACAAGTCCTCCCATCTGCTGGTACACTTGTGTAAATGTGCTTCTCAGATCATCCTTTGTGAATGGGGCCTGCTAAAGCAGTTGAACAGTTAGAGATGGTGGAGGGAGCAGGCCAGTGAGAAGGGGAGAGAGAGCACGAGGCCTCAGACAGTAGGTTTTAAAGGGGAATAAACCGACAGAATAACCCGAATAAATCTGACTCTCAGTGTTGCATAGCAAAGCTTTTGTTTCAAACCTGGGCAACGTGTTATCTGATTTTTTTTCTTTTTTAACTCACCATATCTCCCTCCTCTTGTCTCACTTTCTTTTTCTTTAGTGTTTCTCTTCCTGCTTCTCTGACTGATCCTCTGTTTAGGTCAGCATGTTTGCGTGCCTATTAGAGTGTGTGCATTTCTCCTATGGGTCTGCTGTACAGTAAAGGTGGGGGGCTGTGGCTGATAGAACACTGGGGGCAGGCACAGGGGCAGGGGAGGGGAAGGGAGAGGAGGGGAAGCGTGTGGGCCGGGATAGAGTTGAAGGCGGAGGACAGGTGGAGGTGGAGGTGGAAGGCGGCTGGGGTATGGGGTCTGGTGGGGTGTCTGAAGGCAGACGGCCTGTTTTAAAGGGGCTCTCCCAGAGCCCTTGAGGTGTGGCTTCAGGTTTCACATAGCGTTGGGAACCCCGCCAAGCGCCAAGGAGAATTCTTAATACAATAATTGTTCTGAGACTTGCTCTTATTAATATTTCTCTGACTCCAGCTTTGGTTAGGATCCCACTCCCCTCCTCGCTCCTCTCTTTCCTTATTTTCTTCTCTTTCTTCTTCTTCTTCCCTTTTTCCCTTAACCAAAGGCAGTTGTTGTCTGTTGCTGCTGGAATGCCTGTCGGACAGGGCCCTGACCCCGGGCCCGCTGCTCTAATGATGGGGAGATGAAAGAGCACGGCTCATTCCCAGGCCGGCCTGTTAGGGGGTGCAGGCCTGTGAAATGGGGAGATAATGGAGACCAGGTGTGCTGGTGGGGGCCTGAGACACTCCTCAGTCTTCAGCGGGAGAGAGAGAGAGAAAGAGAGAGAGAAAAAAAGAGAGAGGGAGGGAGAGGGAAAGAGACACTCCTGCTCCCTTGGCTGCCTGCTGTTCCACACACATCTCTCTCTTTCTCACTCTCTTTTTATCGCTTTCTTTCTCTCTCTCTCCCTCCCTCCCTCCATCCCACCCCTACTGCACCCCCTGTCTATATTTCTCTCCCTTTCTCCTTTTCCATTTTTCTTTCTCTCTCTAGAGAGGTAACTTACACATACCGTGCTCTCCAAACTAATACAACAAAACATTAAACATTTCTAAGGTTTTGAAGTCTCTTGTAAGAGCTTTAAGGCCTATGTCTGGTTTCCTCCTCATCGGTAGAGTCAACAGACTGTCACACTCATTAGTTTTCTGTACGTTTTGAATGTAATATTCAGATCTATTTTTCAACACCCTTTTCTCTCGCTTGTATCCGTGTGTTGGTGCGTGTATTCTTGTGATTGCGAGCATTGTTTTCGTGAAAAAGACAACCATTTGCTTTGTCTTTCATCCGGAACGTTTTGTTTGAGCATTTAGCCCCTCGCACCCCTTGTGGCCGCAACTAATCTGAAGTAGCCAAGTTTTAAAGGAAAGGTCAAGCCTATTGGCCGCAGAAGTATTTCTAATCAGAGCGAACAGGATTACACAGCTCCCCTCTAATTACAATCTAATTAGCAGGCACCAGAGGATATCCAACATGCCATTCAGCATCAATAATTTAACCCTTCAGAGCCTCAAAGACTAGAGCTGGAAAAAGCACACAAGCTAATCCTGAGATGTGAAACATTTCCTGCTTTGTTTTTTCAGTTTTGAATACAAATCTCTAATGGAGAAATGTGGAGCCTCTACTCTGACAGTGTACATTGCCAGGTCAGCCTGTAATGGTTTGTCTGACTTCTGTCCGAAACAGAAACTTGTGATCAGTTGGCACTGATGTCATCACACTGATCACAGGACTGAGTGTAGGCGACCTGTGAGATCCTCTGAAGATGCCCTTCAGGTATTGACAACAGGGCCTGAGAGGCGGGATCTCTGATGTGCTCGGCAGATCTAACTGGCAGTGTACACTGAGCTGCCAGATGCAAAAGTAATCATTCCAGAGGAATATGTGAATCTTGCAGAGAGGCAGATTTCCATTTGATTTATATGGTCTGGCTTTTGAAACAGCCGTCACATAAGATTGCTTATCTTGTGAGGTAAAAATGTAATCCCATTCTTTTGGCTTCCCGGCTTTTAAACCATATAAATCAAATATCGGTGCTGTGTTTATTGCTCAGTTGCATCAGAGTAAAAAAGGTACAGTATGCTTCAATATTAGAAAAGCAAATAGAAATTGTGCAAACCAGGGGCTTTGAAGAGGGTTTATGGTAGGGTGGTCTTGTCAGACAGAATGCCTCGACATCTGTTATTAGCACGACTCCCCTGCACAGGATCATTTTGACGTGGAGCTGTTTGGTGTAATCTCGTCTACTTCTTTCAAAAAGCGATTTTGGCAAAGGCAAAGTGTGTTGTGATTCTGGGCTGAATAGATGGAATGTGAAGTTCTATTATGTTGTGTATTAGTCTGTTTTCAAGAGAAACATCAGGGGCATTGCTAGCCAGGTAAGTAGCTGATATGTTTATTTGTGTCCATTCTATTTGAGTTCCCCGAGTATTAGAATAGTTCTGATAGAATAAATATTGACCAGTGGGGAGGATTAGGAGACTGAGGTCTGGCATTGCTGGCCATTGTACAATTCAGAATATCCCTGCCCTCACTCTCTCTCTCTCTCCCTCCCTCTCTCTCTCTCTTTGTCTCTCTCCCCCTCCTTGGCAACTATATCTCAAGACAAAAGCAGAATGATTCCCATTTTAATTCTGTCATGTGGCATTACCTAATTTGACAAACATACACAATCAATCACACATCATTGGTACAATGTACTGATAATATTGACAATATGTTATATCTCTCTGTATAACACACTGTCTGTAAGTGTTAGTGTGTAAAACAAATCCTCCTGCAACAAAGAAATAAATAAAATAAACTTGGTTTGAAAGGATGACATGTTTCAAAGGTTTCTTTATCTTAAATTAATCTTGTGATGAGAAAATTGCTTGTTCTGTGATGAAATCCAACCCTGTGTAAAAGGGAGCGCAGACTGCGCACTGTGGACTCTGATGTCCGGTCTTGTACAGCGGCGAGGCCTCAGAGGAGTGATGTGGCCTAATGGCTGTGTGATCGAGGTTTTTCTCATTAGAACTTGAAAGCAGATAAGCCTCCAGTCCGCTCAGCGGTGCAGGAACATGAACACGGGTGGAGGCAGGTCCAAACAGCACTGCTTATCCCACAACACTGCCTCCTACAGTAACATTTAGATGATGTTATGGACTGTGTTACCTATTTACACACACACACACACACACACACACACACACACACACATACATACACATACAGAAAGAGCACATTCTCATTTGTACTTGTACACACATACAGTACAGACACACAGATACACGCCCACACCCATATGTAGCCTACACAACCTTGCACACAGGCATGCTGGCTGACACAAACAAGACTATCAAGCCAAGGTCATTGCACATTAATTTAGCTCGGGTGTGTGGCTGCTGTCTGAAATTAATAATGCCACCGTTTTAAATGTTGAGGTTATCAGCTCCATATAACACATACAGGGCAATTTTACCACCATCCCCACCACCCATCCCCCCCTCCTCTCCTTCCTCCCTTGATATATTAATTTTTGACCAAACGTCCCCGCTTGACTACTGTAACGAGGTATGATGTATTGAGCCTTGGCTGTTGCCATGGAGACCACAGTCCCCTGTTACTTGTCATTAGAGCACAAACAAGCACTGGCATCTAATGTCATTCCAGTCAACATGAGGGAGAAGGATGAGAATGTAAGGTTGAGATAGGCAAGGAGAGAGAGAGAGAGAGAGAGAGAAGGTGAAAAAAACAGGGACAATAAGAGAGTGGAAGAGAGGGATTTGTGCAAGGGTCTATCCTCTATCTGTTCGCAGAAATGACATACTCACTTCATAGTTTTTAAAAATTGTTTTTTTTCCCCACAATTAATCATTCTGTTCAATGTGTGTGAATGTGTGCTTGTGATTTGCGCCTGTGTGTGTCTGTGTGTGTTCGGTGGTGTGGATGGGAGGAAAGGGGTAGAAGGTGGTGGAGGGGGATTCCATCTTATCCTTTCTGTTTCCTCCAGCCTATCAGAGATTGAGGGTGGAGTTGCAGATTACAGAACGGATTCAGGATTGCCTTAGAATAATTACCTTGCCCACAATGCCCAGAGATCCCTTTCTTTGCTGTCCTGGTCATTTTTCTCCCATCTCTCACCACACTTCATTATCAGGAAGGTGCAGTGCACACATTTAAGCTCTACTTCCATCGCTATCATAATACATTACGCATGACCATGGATTTTATTTTCTTTAGTTGAAATTAATATTTCATTAAATATTAAATACAACATAGGTATAATAATAATAATAATAATAATAATTAATCAACAAATCAATCATAATCATAATCGATCCTCCACATTGCATCATTATTGTTGATATTGTTGTTGCCATTATGGTTGGCATACACAGTTTTGCATTGCATTAGATACGTTTTCAGTAGAGCATCTCCTGTACCAGAGATAGAGATTCCGTGGAGGGAGTCTGACTCCTGTTGAAGAAATTAGAGTAAAATGGAGGTGAGTTATGGGAGCTCATGCTGGTGTTGAAATGGTTGTACAAACAGGGGTGTAGAGTGAGTGATCAGGGAGAGATAATCAAACTCACATCACAGCCTAGGACAGGATGCTTCTGGAAGTTTCCTCACAACTGCTCCCATGGCCATGTATCTCAAGCAGTTTTTCCATCTCGCTCTCTCTTTGTATCTTTCTTTTGTGTGTGTGTGTGCATGTTTGTATGAATGACATATAGATTCTACTGTCTGCTAACTGTCAAGATTAAACTCCTATCGCCCATGCATGACCGGATAGTTATTTCAGTAAAGGCTACTGATGAACTCAAGTGTGTTGATGTTGTGCCTCCAGACGGCTGCATTCTACTTGGAAGTTCATGATAAAGACGCTGAAATCTGACCACAGCCAAGAGAGCCCTCTCTCAAATGTAAAGCACTGTCCAAACCCAACACAGGCCTTGCCCTGAGGACAGCACGAACAGTGCACAGAACCGTTTAGCTCCATCTCTCTGTCTGTCTGTTGGTCTTTCTGGCCTCTAATGTCAACCTCACACTGACTCAGCCCATTCGTCATGTCTTTGCCTTCTCTTTCTCTCGTTCTCTGCTTTCTCTCTGTTTGTCTCTCAGCAGAGAACAAAGGCGAGGGAAGATTTCCTTGTGAAACACAGCACAGCTCCAAACAAAGGCCTAACCCCCCCCCCCCCCCCCCCAACTCGTCTGCCTTGGAGCGAGATGGGGCCTTCACACCTGGAAGTAATAAAGGAGAAACATGGAGAGGAAAAAATAAGTAGGATTAATGTTCTGTGTGAGGAGGAGATTATGCTCGAAGGAATGCCACTACTTTCACCGCAGAGCACCGAGTGATTAAAACTGAAATGAAGAACTGAGAACATCGGGAAAAGTGTTTACCTTCATCCCAAGGCAGAGCAGATAGCAGCATGTGATTACAAATGAAGCAAACATAGACATCCAAAAGCCCCATGAAGAAAAGGAAGTGAAGTGAAATAACACTAGCTGAAAATTAATTCACACAATACCTTGCCCTTGTGCTTCTAAATCATTCAGTCATCAACTGACACACTATTATACCGTAAATGTGTCAACTCCAGACAATACAACTATATGAAAACACGCAGGCCTAAGAATTTGTCTGAGGTATCAGTATTAATACAGTATCTCTCTGCCACATAACACAAACTCAAAGCAAAAAATAAGTACATAATGGGATACAATCCTCCTCTGCCACAGCTTCAACAAAAATGGTGCATCAATGGCATCATCACTTCAAGGCTACTAATACTAACTATGGACCTGTGAATTCCTTTAAGGGAGTCAGAAGAGAACCCATAGACAACTCACTAAAACCTCTCCCACTTTTCCCCTCTGGACTTTCTCTGTTTTCCTGTAAGCAGCTAAACTGAGATCCCATGTACTTGCAATGAAAAGTGACAGGAAATTGACTAAAGCATTGGAAATCAATGGGAAGTAAATGCGCTCCTTAAATACAAGTGAACAGCTGAGAGCAGCCTTCTGTCTCTTTTTCTCCTCTTCTTTCTTCAGCACTCTCTCTCTCTCACACACACACACACACTCACACACACCCTATCTCACACACTCCATCTCTGTCTCTGTCCTGGTCCATAAGTCAATACCTATACACAGTCCAAGGAGGATGGCTGGTACGCATAGCTGGGGACAAAGAAGTAGTGGGTGTATATTTGTGAGTGTGTCTGGTTATAAATTCAATTTATTATTGGCAAACAACTGCTTTTTGCATATTCATGACATAATCTCTACAGACACATGTACAAGAACAGAGAAGGTATCCAAGGTTGCTGAGGTGTAGTTTCACTTTAACTCTGGAAATAATATGGCAGTTAATATATCCTTTATGATCAACCTGAGTACTGTGTATTTGTGAAATTGTGATGTAAGTATTGGAAAAGTAATAATAAATGATTGCAATACAGAACAAACTTTCATTTATTTTTTGCACCACCATATTTATGCACATAGGAGTGTAATTAATTTTAAAGAGTTCATTTTCGAATGCAAAGTTAAGCTTAAACAGAAGGACTGCCTATGGTAGATGAGAGTCATGGAGACCAGTTTCATAGCTTCCATAAAGTGTGGGCTGCTCTAACACCAATTATTTTCAAAAATAAAATTTCATATTTGCAGCCAGGCACCTTTGGACACATTGGAGTTGGAAAAAAGTGAAAAGCAATGAGGGATTGTGGGAAGGAAATTGAAGTGTGGGTGTAGTTTGGAGAGTGCTAAAGTAGGGGGAGCACACATCTAAGGCAGAACTCAAACAATAAAGCTGATTTATACTCCTCCAAATGATGTTCCTGTAATCGAGTCAATTCACTCCAAATCCATTTACCATGTTTGGAGAATGAGGCCCGGAGAGCGCTTTGATGATGTAATGCCCCGCACAGGTTTAAAAGACTTTATTCTTAATCCAGACCACAGTCGTCCCACAGGGGATCAATGGAGGTGGTGCCAGATCAATAGCATTACATACAAATCTCTGTCAGTTTCTCACAAACAGCGCTGGCACACAATTTGTCTCTCTGCCAGCTCCTCCAACCAGGCTTGGAGTGTTGAGGACCAACATGCAGATTTAGGCCCTCACATGCAGATACCGGGTGGGGTGGGGTGGGTTGTGGGGGGCAGTTTCTATTCTATTCTATTTCACGCTCCTGATCTTGCCCTGGCTTCTAATAAAGTTCAGGGAAAAGGTACATACTACATATTAAACTTTTGATTTGCTAATTTTCTTTTCATAGAAACACTGCCTCACGCTGCAGTATATTTTTCCTTTTTTTTTCTTCAGAAAACTTGGGTTTGCTTTCTTTTGGAATGAAAACATTTATATTCTGCATGAAAGGTTAATGGTCTAAATCTGTGGATTGTATAAGGAGCGTATAGGGACTGTGGCTAAGAGACGCTCTGTGGACCTGTGTTTTATGGCTTGCGGCTGAGGCTCCTGGCTGTGTGACTGTGTGACTGCGACGTGTTTCCATGTTCGCCCGCTCTTTCATTTCTCTGAAATGCATTCGGATCACCGTTTCTGTGTGCAACAGAAATTAGTGAGACACAGTCTTCAACAAATCTAGAATGTACACTGTATATAAAAGCGTAAACAAACAAATACCATGTCCTCCACCTCTCCTCCTCCATTATCTGGGCTGCCACATACCGGCATTGGTGCGATGAAGCAGGGGTTAAGTCCCTTGCACCATAAAACCAAAGCTGTTCATAAAATGGAGGAATAAGAAGCAGAAATAATATTTCAAGTATGATTAGTTCATCCGCAGGGCACCTTGTGCGATTGAGAAAGGGGGGTGGGGTGGGCTGAGGGAGGGAGGAAGGGAGGGGGGCATTGTGCACAGCGAGCAGTAAATTATATCTAGCCTTTGAATGATTCCTGCAGATCCTATTACGACAGTGAGAGGGAGAGAGACAGAGTGAGAGAGAGCATGGGAGAGAGGAATAGCTATAGAACGAGAGCGAGAGACAGAGAAAAAGAGAGAGAAAGAGAGAAGGATAGAGAGAAGTCGTAGTGGTGGTGTTGGGGGAGGTAGGTGAAGGGTGCTCTGGAGAGAGCGAAAAGCAGCAGAACGAATCGGATGAATTCTGTTTCCAGCTGTCCAAAGGAGGAGAGGAGAAGGTGTGTGTAGTATGCGTGTGTGCGTGTATGCTAGTGGACATATGTGTGTGTGTGTTCTGTGTTTGGAGAGAGAGTTGGGGATGGAGGCAGACAGGGTGAGGGTGAAACCATAAAAAATGCATTTGTTCTCAATTCATAATGCCATGCACAGGTACCAATACAGCACGGTTCCTTTCTCAGCTACTACTCCCTCTAATCCACACACTATCCACACTCTTTCTCTCTCTTCTCTCTTGAGCTATATCTCTCCCCATCCACTACACGCAAACACAAGCTTGTATATGTTCTCCTTCATTCTGCCCCCCCCCCCCCACACACCCTGCCCACCTCTTCCTGCTGTGTTCCCCTTGAATATTTGAGAAGCGCTTGCTCCCATTCGTCACCTTGACTGGTGATATAGTAGCTGACACTGGCAGTTGTGTTAGCGCACGAGCGGAGATTGCCTTCTCGGGGAAAGGGAAGACATGCAAAATGTACCCCCCCCCACCCCACACACACACACACACATCCCCTCCTTTACCAAGCCATGTTTGTGTGCAGTCACCCAAACATTGTGTCTCATCAGTCCCAGGCTTCACTCAGTGTTATTAAAAATAACACATAATGCCCTACATGGGACATCCCTAGCCTGTGTTGACTGTTGGTTGGTTCCTGCGTGCCAGCAAACACATGTGTTTTCCAAGATTGCAAACCATCAACACATATCTATTTGTCCTCCTATTTGCATGAACTTGAGCAGGTTATGATCTAAACTGCTTTTTCATTTGCTGAATGTAATGACTATCTGAGCAGAGCTATTGGTGTGGCATGCTGTTCATACGAGGAGAGGAAGTGTCTGAAAATAGACCTGTTTTCAGAAGTAAGCCTTCAGACAGATGAGCCTTGTTTTATGTGGAATTTATTGACGCCAAATGTTGTCACTGGCCACTTGTTTCAAGGGCTCAACATGCTCGGGTATGAGCTATGAAAACAGGTGAGGTCTGACAGAAATACGGTCTCATAAGTCACCTGTCTATCTGTGTTACATTACACCGCCTGTCATTCGCCAGCCTTCTGACCACAAAAACCCACCCTATGACAGGAATTTCCACCCACAAGTCCCTAACTTTGGTGTTGGTCAAGTCAAAGTTCACTCACATTACATGAGATTAGAGGATATCAAAGGAATAACATGGATCATTCTGAAGCAGGTTCATTTTTTTTTTAACTTTTGGACCACATTACTCTCTATCCTGCAGGAAACTATCCACAAATAGCAAATGCATAACTTTACAAATGCTGACCAGTGTCATTGGTTAACTATATATTTCTGCATTAGGCAATTCATTAAGTCCTATTTGCATGTAAAACATGGGAGGGGCATACAAGATGTTTTAGAGACTCTGGACATTTAATGCAAATCATTAATAATAACACAAGGAGGCTGTTGGGCGTATGAAGGGGAAATTAAAACGAAGAAATCGAGCAGCCCACCTCCCACTTTAATTGCAAATTTAAATTTCCTATAATGGATTCTGACATCTCAAGTCACCAAAATCCATCATTCTGAAGGGTATTATTCCTCAATTAACCCATCACCCCACAGCGTCTCGCGTCTTTCTGCAGGGGCCTGCACAAAAGAAATGAAGAATTCTAATTACCTCCAAATGTAAAGCTGAATGATAATTCTCCCTCTCTCTCTTTCTCTCTCACCACCCCACACACATCCCATCTCTTCTCCCTTTCCTGATCTCCATTTTCATGTGCTCCTACAGAAAGCTCAAGATGGTGGTGGGGAGAGATGGACCTGAGGGCCATGGTCTCACAGATGTCCATTCATCTGAACTCTCTGTTCTGTTTTATTTTTCTTGTAATTTAGGTCCAAGACCTTGAAGTTTGCATCCTTCGCTTCACTGTGTGACACTAATGCTATTGCTAGAATAATTGCTCTAAGCACAATGGACCATTACAGGTTGTAGAAATGCAACAATAGAAAAGAATGCCTAATGGTAAGCTTAATTGTAAACCCAAATCCATTTACAGTGTCACAATGGAGGATTTAGGTTACATAAGGATGTTTTGAGTAGCATTTAGAAACCTTAAATTACAAATTATTTATGATGCGCTGTTGGTCAAGAGATCCCTGACCTTGTCCCAGGTGCATGGTTAAATACTGAACTTTAGGTCTTCAACAGAAGACTGAGTGGTCCTTTAGATACACATGCATGCAATATAAAAAGAATGGAATGATGGTGACTAAACAGATATATATTTGATATTATTTGGTGCTTGTTGCTACTGTAAGTAAGTAAGTAGTAAGTAAGTAAGTAAGTACCGGTAAGTAAGTAAAATGTATTTATACAGTGCTTTTCACAGACTGGGTCACAAAGTGCTAGATGTGCTAGATAAAGCATAGTATGGAATAGTCTAAGAATAAAATAGAGTAAAAATACAACAGGGGCCCCAGCTGTGCCGTACGCCGGCGACCCGGGTTCAATTCCCGCCCCGTGGTCCTTTCCGGATCCCACCCCTGCTCACTCTCCACTGTCCTAGCATTAAAGGCATAAAGCCCCCAAAAAATATGCTTTAAAAACAAAAAAAAATACAACAGATAAAATTATCAATAAATAAAAGTCAGAGGTTACCCAAAAGCTAGCCTAAACAAGTGAGTCTTCACTTGGAACAGTACACATTCTCAGCAAACCTAATGCTGGTTGGCAAAGCATTGCAGAGTCTGGGTGCCATAGCGGCAAAGGCTCTATCCCCACATGTCTTCAGACGAGTGCGGAGCGTGGATAGCAGATTTTGGTTGATAGACCTGAGAGACCAGGAAGGAGTGTGTATGTGATTTATGTTGGCATAAGCAGTAAAGCAGCAATTTTGAATTGGATCCTGTATGTTACACGAAGCCAGTGAAGGGAGCAGAATAGAGGGGTGATATGGGTGTGCCCAGAGCCATAAAAAGGTAGAGTTGCGACAATGGGTGTTCAAAATTCGTTAAGGTCACGTGTAAACTTCAAAAAGTTCCCGGAAGTGATTGACAATAGACCTCTCCAGAATAAGTCCCGCCTCCGTAACTTCCGTATCCATCCAACTTCTGGTCGTCAAATGTCTATGGGAAATAACATGGCGTTTCGAAAGATCGCACCTGTCAAACTTAGTAGGTGACAAAGTAGAAAAAGCTGGTGGGCCGATTGGCCTACACACTTCTGCCATCTAGTTTCCACTGGATTTTTTGATTGTCAGTGCCGTTTAAAGGGAAACTTAGCAGGATTTCCCCGTCTTCTGGATAAATTGTGCATTATGCTATTTCAAACTGTGGGAAAAGGTAACGATAAAGCACATGGATTTATTTACAAGCTAGCGAACGGTTAGCATAAGTTTGGCAGAACTATGTGGATGTTACAAGGTAACGATTTAAAACGATCACGATTTAAAACGAGTTTCTTGTTTCTCACCTCTCTTTCCGGGACGGTAGTCTTAATGTTGCAAGGTTGGTTTTCCGCCTGGAGACGCTAGGCGCATCAGGGAAAGTCACCATTTTCACTGGAACAGGTCATTTAACCATCCAAATGATTTCTAAACGGGTTTATTACGTTGAAATAGTTGCCAAGTTCCCCTTTAAGTAGTAACGATTATTTATGCTAACTGGGAGCTAGTTCCGATGTACGCGGGCGGAGGAGGGCGTTAGATCCAAGGGGGCAGGCGAACGTTCGGAGAGCGTCTAGACACTATGGCGGATCTGAGGCTAAATAGTAGACCAGTTCACCTAGCCATCCCCATTGAACCCCATTCAATTTTGGCACCACTTTGACATCAAATAACATTACAGCTGAAGTGTTTTAAGCCTTTATATGAACTTTTTCTATTTTCGGAGTAATACAACATTGTGTGATTGGCGTCATAACCTCGTAACTGACTTACCGGCTGAGTAATAAACTTTTTTCAGAAATCAATGCTAAAGTGACGTAATAAGCATACAACCAGAGCGGGTGAAAGCGTCGCACAGGAGCAAAATAACCGTATTCTCTGAATAAGAACGAAAGCATCGGTGCACAACATTTCAGCAAAGTTTTGATGGATTGACAGTAGCCTAGGCTATGAATGTGGCAAGTGCTGTTTATATTAAATCACATTTATCTACAAACAACTAGGACATTTAGAACAGTAATGTAGACATGGTGGTAACGAAGTAAGTGGCTACATACCCAATCTCTCGGTGCAGCTATCACAAGAGTTACACGAGTCAGACTACGTGCCTACGTTACATTTACGTCCCCTGAGCCTGCGCAGAAAGCCTCGTCGACCAACAGGAAACGGTTGAAATTTGCTTCACCCGCCTCGATTGACGTCTACGTGATGACTGTCCATATCTTTTACTGTCTATGGTTAGATCTTGCTCACAACCAACCAGTCACAACCTAACGTGATGGTCATTTTCACGTGTAATTCATGCGTGGTTTCAGTGGTCTATAAATGTAAATCGTTTGCAAGGTTCAGCCTCTTTTCAACATGACTTAACTTTGGTTTGACTGTGCGAGTTTGTTGGCTGTTTTTTGAGATATTTGAAGAAAAAAGAAATTGCCGACGAAGACACTAAAGACATGACGAGATGAGATTTTTTTTCACGAATAACAGATAATGATAAGCAGACTAGGAATCAGAGGCTGTGAGTCGATAGCTTTATTTTGACCTTGATCAGAACAGTAAAGTTTTCAGAATGTATTAACAACCTATCAAACATGATGATTTCACGCAGGGTTAGTGCCACCTCCGTAGACAGGCTCTGGTGTCACAAATTCCATTTCGGTGAAGACAAACTATGAAACATTGCTGTTGCTATGCAACCTTGACTGGGGGAGTCGCGGCGTCTGAAGCATGCGTTAGCTTAGTGCTTCTTACTGATATATTTCTACTTCAACGGCACCGACAATCAAAAAAACCAGTGGAAACTAGATGGCAGAAGTGTGTAGGCCAATCGGCCCACCATTTTTTTCTACTTCGCCACCTACAGATGTTTTACCGGTATGATATTTCGAAACACCATGTTATTTCCCATAGACATTCGACGCCCGGAAGTTGGATGGATACGGAAGTTACGGAGGCGGGACTTAATCTGGAGAGGTCTATAGAGCATCACAGTCCCGCCCACAGGAGTTTCCGGAAGTAAGAATTCAATGCAATTTCTCCATTGACAATTCGGGTATAAGCCATAAAAACTTAACTGCACATAAGCGATTGTATATGGTCATATAGAGGGCGAAAATTGAAGGGGCACTAACCTTGTTTTGAAATAAATGTCTTTTAATCGCGATGTCTTGGATAAGTACTTCATTACCCACAATCCTGAACAATCCCACAGTGATGCCTCTGATTGGTGGAAAGGCCGTTATGATCATAGTTTGAAACTTTATCAGCGAGAATTATTGACAAAGATGGCGGAGTCTTTTACTGCCTATGGCGAAAATCTTAATGTGAATAAAAACTTTCTAGACGAACATTGGTTCGTGGAGCCTACGTCACTACGTTCACTGGAGGCAAAACAAACCATCACCTCAGCTGGGAAGCTAAACGAACAGTCATCTCTGGGAGGCTAAGCACAGCACGCATCTTGCTGTGCTGTCGGGTGTCAGAACCGAAAAAGTCATCGGTTAAATTTGAAATAAGTAGGCTACAGTTTCCAGTGAGAACGTAGTTGTTCGTTTAACTCCCGATAACCCAAGCCTGGTATCGGAACGTCACATATTACCAATCATCCCGTATTTCCAAACTCTTTACGTGTATATGTGTCACTTAATATTCATTTCTATACAAAACAAGACAGCGGATTCCTAAAGAAACGCAAGCACCCACACCGTAAGTGTATCTAAATTAGCTATGTACCAAAAATTACATTTTACCATGACTCGAAGAGCTAAACTGTGTTGTAAGGCCCAGCACTAAACTCCGAGCGTGGTAAACAAAATTGGATATTTCAGGCAGTAAAAGCCCCGGTAAGAAACAAACTATATTTTGTTCAAATCTACACACATGACTACTGAAAAATGTGAGGTTCATTTATCAAATGTTATTTTGAAGTATTAAAAAACATTGTTGTTTTAGAATTTTCAAACGAAATGGTTGGTAATTAGCACGTTTGCGATACATCTTTGCCTTGTGACATTGGCGCTGGCTTGGTAAAATGTGGGTTCGGGCAACACAAAACTCATCCGATACGTCATTGTAGGCCTATTGTAAGTCTTGGACATGACCATTTAGGAGATAGTTATATGCATTCAATGATTTATACACCCTCAGCTTCTCCTTACTGTAGACACTCGGTTTTTCAATAATGTCCGGCCATTCAACTGATGGCAAACCTGTCACTCTTCTTACCAATCACTGAGGGTATAGGGGTCTGTCAGGATGGTCCCATCTGATAATGTAGCCTAAGTTTTTTCAAATAATCCTCCCAATCACGTACACTGAGTGTATGTACATATTGTGTTACCCATTTTAGCAAAGATTTTAGATTACTGTCTGATTTTAGCCGCCTCACTAGTACTATTCGAATAGCCGCCTCACTATCCAAACGATTGTTTCTGCCTCCAGTGACGTCACGCCCACCCAGATGTTTATGTTTTCACCACCGTTGCGAAGGGGTCTATCCCAGGGGGTCAGGATTTGAAGGGTTAGCTTCAGCCACTTAGCATGGCATTTGGCCGCCGACATTTTTGAAAACATGGCGTTACATGGTTGCAATTTCCGGCACCAGTTTTTACATGCTGATTGGTAGATGACAGCTCATGCACGAGTTTAGTGTTGGGCACGAGCGTCCTCGCGCGTCCATATTGGTTTGCATTTCTGGAAGACGACAAATAAAACAACTAACTACTTGGATTAAGCTACTGATACTTGACTTAATGCCTACATTGTTTAGGCTTATTATACCAGACTTTGTGGTAAATAAAAGAAAAAAGTAAATGTTGTCATATACTATTATTTGCCTTATTTGTGGGTTGACAAGGTAACTGACTATGACAATACATGTATGCATAGCAATGACCTATATCCAATTATTAGCCTACTCATTGCATTGTGTATGAAATATTTTAAAACGCTGTAGTAGCCTACCTGTAGTCCATGACAAGGCAACGTCGGGATCATGTAACCTCCCCAAGTCATTTAAAACGAAGCTTATTTAGTTTGCTTTCTTGCAACATTGACATGATTAGGCCATGCATTTGATTTAAATGGCCAGGCTGCCAGTCGAAGCAAAAGCCAAATATCCAACAACAGTTGCAGACTCTTGAAATGCCTGCTCGAACCTCAATACCCGAGGGATTTGCGCTTCTATCGGTAAGTTTAATTTGCGTTGCCTTCATTTCGTCTGCCTGCAAATGTAGCCTAGGTTTAACAAGCAGCAAAAATCCCAGCTATCCACAATAAGTTTCTTCGTCCCATGTCTACATAATTATAGTCATTTTCGTTGAATAGCTTATTGCGCAATTAGTATACAGCCTGTCCAAATATACATTTAGGGATCATTATTTGTGTAGCCTAAAGTGAGTCAATATTGATTCGCATTGTTTATTATCACATATGAACATCACATTAAATAACCTAGGACTTCAGAGACAGGGCAAACTTCTACCACCATTCCCAAAATGTTATCCCAACCAATGAAATACATTTGCGCTTATAACGAGGTGAAGTGAAGCGCGTTCACGAACAACTTCTTTTCCTCTGAGGGAATGTCCAATATTCATCAACGACATACCGTTGTACCTTACGTTGTCTCTGTCTGTAACGTGGAATCTAATAGGCTAATTCTACCTGGTGCCGGAAACGAACACCCATCCCAGCTAACACACGACCAAATGGCAACGTTGCCTATAAGTTGCCATTTGGTCATGGCGACATTACTTTCTGGCAACGTTGTGGCAACATTGCCACAACGTTGCCTGCAGGAAGTTGCCATTAAGTAAACAAATTACGTTGCCACGACGTAGTGGCTTGGTAATTTTGATAACGTTGCCTCTTGGTAGTGTAAGTGACGTTGCCACAACGTTGCCTACAGGAAGTTGCCATTAAGTAAACAAATGACGTTGCCACAACGTAGTGGCTTGGTAATTTTGATAACGTTGCCTCTTGGTAGTGTAAGTGACGTTGCCACAACGTTGCCTACAGGAAGTTGCCATTAAGTAAACAAATTACGTTGCCACAACGGTGCCTACAGGATGTTGCCATTAAGTAAAAAAAATTACGTTGCGGCAATGTAGTGGCTTGGTAATTTTGATAACGTTGCCTCTTGGTACTGTGAGTGATGTTGCCACAACGTTGCCTACAGGAAGTTGCCATTAAGTAAACAAATGACGTTGCCGCAACGTAGTGGCTTGGTAATTTTGCTAACTTCGCCACTTGGTAACGCAAGTAATGTTGCGGCGACATAGTGTTGTGGTCATTTACTTACCGTGATACATCAAAGTTCAGAATTACACCATACGAGTATTAAAGGTTGTTTCCATGTCCAGCACAAAGATTAGGTTTGAATGCTATGCTGGATATGTATGACAATTTCTAGTTTAGAATTTGTATTTTCATTCCTTCAGACAGCAAAGCAAAACCCATAGGCTAACATGCTATAAAATAACAGATTTTTTCTAAGTCAAACTATTTTCGAGCTGGAAAAATTAACCACTGGTTTGTATTGTTTATTCACTACCTAGGGATGACTCAATTCCCACAGAAACTATTTGTGCTCAACTAGGATTAATCCAGAACTACATAACAATTCTCAGTTCCACAAACTCTGACCCAGTTGAAAAAATAGCAATGACATATATTCAGATACTGAATTGATGAAGCATTTATTTTAAATGCATATACAGGGACCACATAAACAAATCACGACAATTATTTCTATTAAAACAACATTTGAAGTCAAATTCATGCGTTTCAAAGATTGAAGTGATGTACTAACAAACCACATTGCAGGGTAGGCATTAGTCAACCAGTACCGAGCATGAGGAGCGGCTAAGGTGGAGAGTAGCTAAAACAGTGACTGCTAATCAGAATCCAATCCTAATGTTAATGCAGTTTCTCCCTCTTGTTATCCAATTACTGGCCACAATAACAGTCTTTAGCTTAACTTAGTGAAACATTAGCTGCAATTCGGTTTTCAATTCAGCTGTTAAAGTACTAAAGTTCATTTTCAAGGTATGTGACTTATGTGGAATTTCAAATGCTTAGGCCTACGTATTGCATTAGGTCTGAGCACTATTGGAGAAAACATTAGCATGCGTCAGTCATAGGTTGAAGTAAGCTTGTAGTCTCCTTATTTCATGCGACAGCTTAAAGGAACACGCCACCCAAAATCAGTAGTGATATATGTTCTTACCGTAACTTTCACGAGTTGAGTCGTACCTCTCCCGCGTCGGTAGGTGCACTCAAACGCTCTGTCGCGCGGCGCTAATGTGTTAGCATGTTGCTATGCTAGCGGGCTCTGCCGTGGCCGTAGAGAGAGGCACATAGCAGTATTCAAACACCTCCACGTTTTACCTACTTAAATACAGTTGCACGAGTAGTTGATGAAAAATGTTAGGGCACACAACATGAAACGTGACAATTTTCCAAGCGAATAAACATGAGAACTACAATGTGTGGCGCAATAGCACTTGGGAGTACTTCGACCTAGCGTGGTAATATTATTAACACCTAATTGTAGATCCTATCCACCACAGAGTTTAGAATCCATGCTGGATCGACCCTCAGCCTCTCCCTCCCCTCTGAGCGAGAGAGGCACACACACTAGAGATGCGCTGATGGGCTATTATTTCAACCATAACTGCATAGCAAAACTTATCATCCATCAGCCATCCATCAGCACCAAAGTTTGTTGACCAATTTTCAAAACTGCACCTGCCCACCATCCGCTGGTTGTTTTAATGTAGGCTATATGGGTGATGCAGCGCTGCTGACGTGAGGCTAGAAAGCCCTTGCCTGTTCTAGAAAGACTGATCTAATGCAGCAAATATATTAAAAGGCAAAAGTCGTACATTGGCTAGGCCTATCCCCAGAATATCAGCAGCAAACTCAGTCTCTGTCGCGCAAAACAGTCTCCAAATAAAACGCACATCGGCCTGTTGCCTATTCTGCCAGCTTGTGACAATATATCGTCCAAAATGCTTGATTGCATTGCATTCTCCACATTTTTAGCTACATTTTCATGTACCACATCAGCATTTTTGTTCAGTGAATCTTTTGTAAATTGCTTTACAATTACCGTCGGGCCTATAGGCCTATTGCCTGGCTTGCCTCAGCTTCGGTCACGTCCTTTTAGAATTTTATCATTGTAATAAAAAACGCAATTTGCCACATAATTTCAGCATGCTCCTGGCCTACTAATTAATGCCTATTGTACTTTATTTTTTGCAAAAAGAAAGAAATCCTTGATAAAATAACAAGTCATTCACATTATAGGCTACTTTACACACTGTTATGTCAGGTTGACTGACAAGCCTGTTCTGAAGACTCCCATTCATTTTGACTGCACGAGCGCGTCTTTTTCAGACAGACATCGCAATTCATTTTATAGCAGGCCATCGGACAAATATGACGCCTCGATATTAAAGAAACTCCGACTCCATTCATTCTGAAAGTCCACCGCACAACAATGCAACGTGCATGTTCACATTTTTAGTAACAACCGCCAAACTTGCTTGCTTGCCTTACACATCTAAGTTTTCCGACTATTTTTCTTACCTTCTTTTTCCGCTGTGGATGTTAGTGAGTTTGTAGAAGTTTTAGCTCTTACGTTCTGAACATCTCGCACTGCCATCGCCCGATGTCATTTCTTAGTCATATCACTCTCTGTCTCTCTTTTAAATGCCTATTCCCTGAATGGTAGGCTACAATTATGTGTTTTATATATAGGCTAATATCTAAACAAAATAACCCAGGCAGTCTCATCTAGGATATAACACAGGTTGAAGTTGGTTCTATTTAGGGAGGTGAACATCTGTAGATGACTCAGAAATGACATCGGAAGACAAGGAGTGAATATGGCAAGCCGAAGTCTGCTGACAAGGGCCCGACGGTAATTGTAAAGCAATTTACAAAAGATTCACTGAACAAAAATGCTGATGTGGTACATGAAAATGTAGCTAAAAATGTGGAGAATGCAATGCAATCAAGCATTTTGGACGATATATTGTCACAAGCTGGCAGAATAGGCAACAGGCCGATGTGCGTTTTATTTGGAGACTGTTTTGCGCGACAGAGACTGAGTTTGCTGCTGATATTCTGGGGATAGGCCTAGCCAATGTACGACTTTTGCCTTTTAATATATTTGCTGCATTAGATCAGTCTTTCTAGAACAGGCAAGGGCTTTCTAGCCTCACGTCAGCAGCGCTGCATCACCCATATAGCCTACATTAAAACAACCAGCGGATGGTGGGCAGGTGCAGTTTTGAAAATTGGTCAACAAACTTTGGTGCTGATGGATGGCTGATGGATGATAAGTTTTGCTATGCAGTTATGGTTGAAATAATAGCCCATCAGCGCATCTCTAGTGTGTGTGCCTCTCTCGCTCAGAGGGGAGGGAGAGGCTGAGGGTCGATCCAGCATGGATTCTAAACTCTGTGGTGGATAGGATCGATCTACAATTAGGTGTTAATAATATTACCACGCTAGGTCGAAGTACTCCCAAGTGCTATTGCGCCACACATTGTAGTTCTCATGTTTAT
The DNA here is from genome assembly GCF_046254945.1 of Alosa pseudoharengus. NCBI lineage: Eukaryota > Metazoa > Chordata > Actinopteri > Clupeiformes > Clupeidae > Alosa > Alosa pseudoharengus. The sequence goes on along the minus strand of NW_027468630.1, from coordinate 34,690,667 downwards.
TCGCTTGGAAAATCGTCACGTTTCATGTTGTGTGCCCTAACATTTTTCATCAACTACTCGTGCAACTGTATTTAAGTAGGTAAAACGTGGAGGTGTTTGAATACTGCTATGTGCCTCTCTCTACGGCCACGGCAGAGCCCGCTAGCATAGCAACATGCTAACACATTCGCGCCGCGCGACATAGCGTTTGAGTGCACCTACCAACGCGGGAGAGGTACGACTCAACTCGTGAAAGTTACGGTAAGAACATATATCACTACTGATTTTGGGTGGCGTGTTCCTTTAACAAACTGTTTCAACAATGTTTTGTCTTCTACGCGAATTAGGCCTAAATGTGAAGCCTCTGCAGGGCCCGCGGCGCCATCGACTGGTCTGGCATATGCACTACAGTACTTTTAGCCGTTTTTTCCTTACCGGTAGGCCTATCGTTAAAGGTGTGAAAGCGGTAAGAGGAAATACACCCGATGGTTTTGTGTAGACATAGCCCAATTCTAGGCGAGACATCTTAGTGCAACAAGCTACAAAACTCCAAAACAATGAAGCTTATAGCCAAAAACGCATGAAATCATGGTTCACTAACATTACAGCTATAGCAGCAATGTAAACTGTAGGCCTACAGTTTAGCTGCAATATGCTGGTGAATCAACACAAGATTATCTCCATGTTTATAAAGTAACTGTCAGACGTCGTACATTAAATGTGCATACATATACCGGAACATACCGCGACCATTTCACTCTCACACTCGCGTTATATCAACGCATTTACAATCCTCAATAATGCTTCTAACGAGCACAGACTGATAACAGTATGAACTAAACTTAACAAAGGAGCAGTATCAATACTTACGGCCGGGTAGGCTATCTGAACGCACAGTTATAATAATAATATTAATACAGAAACACCATCCGCATCTCCAGTCCACTGATCCGTTATTCCCGCGACTTGGTAGCCGTCGGCGCCGGCATCCTCACACTTGATCTAGGCTACAAGTGGGCGAAGGAATGACCCAGCAGCAGCAAAAAAGTCTAGCGTAACCAGCTATTAGCATATCCTATTTAAGTTTTGACTAAATGTAAAATGACTGTTGACTGAATGTAAAATTAATATAAATGCACTCACCTGTTCTCTTTTATTTGTTCTTCACAGGGTCGGATGGAACAGCAGGTGGAAGACCATCGTAAAATTGAATTTCCACATTATTTTAAATAAAATATCATTTGTTAGTGTACAGTTGTCTAAAATATGAATGTGGCTTGTCTAGGCTATCTCAACTAGATTTTGTGCGTGGCAGTTATAAATTGATACTAGTGCAGCTGTCTTGAATAGGCTTGGGGTCAACATTAACAACAGCCACCAGCCAGAATGCAGGTATATGAATGTGACTAGATTTTGTGGATTCTATGGGCAAATGAGGACTGCACATGCAGATCCGCCCTAACGTGCTGGCGACATTATGGCAACCTTTCTCAGGAAGGTTGCTACAATGTCGCCAGTATGTCTTTTGGTTGCCGCGACGTGGAGGTTACGTGCGAGAAACGTTGCCAAGATATGTTGCGGCAACGTAATCGCGTCTTTCACCCGCACCTATAGGTAACGTTAGAACTTACGTGGCGGCAACGTATGTTTGGTAATAAAGTTACGTAACCGCCACGTAACTGTGTTAGCTGGGATGAAACGCCATTTTCATAAAGATGGCTGCGGTCAATTTCAAACTTTTTTGGCTGAAGTAGCTAGCCTAGCATGGGCCAACACAGGTATGAATATTATGTTTTAGTGACCTTGTTGTTTCTATGAACATGAATTGTTGTTTATAGGAAACATCAACTTAGTCGAGGCATAAAAAGCCCTGTATATCCTCATTAAGTATTAAACTTTTGAACTAGCTAGCTAGCTGATAGCACAAGCTGGATGCTACCACCAGCTAGACACTGCAGTGAAATGGTTAGCAAACCGTCCATGCCCTGTAAATATTTAACTGTTTCAAGGACGAAATCAAGAGTGTCCAAAGGGGTGAAAACCACTTTAAATCGGGTCACATTATTGACTGTTGTGTGTCTGAGACCGTCCGTTTACACGATTACTCCTGAAATAACTACTATTAACTATATAAAAATCATTGTTTGGAGGAAAGGGTTCGCGTGCTGTCGCCAGTTGGAAATGATTTCGCGCTGGTTCGTGCTGCTTATATATTTTTCAGTGAGGCGCGGTGGTTTATGGGATGAGTAGTTCCTTCGCTCGGAAATTAAAATATGTACACAGTCTTGTACCTTTGACTTTTTTTTGGCTTTCTCTTCGTTTTTTCACTCGAAATGATATGTTGTATGCTTATGAGTTACGCCGTAGCTGATTAGCCTAAGAAATGCTCTAAAACTCTTTAGATACGGATTTTTCCAAAACGTCAATGGGAGAAATGAATGGGAAATTTACTTCCGGAAACTAAGCTCTCTCGGAGGAGGGGCGGGACTGTGATGCTCTATAGACCTGAATAGGCGTGTTCGACTTGAGGCAGATCTGACTTGGTCTGGCTTTCTACGTAAACGTGATCTTCAGAGGCTAGCCGGGAGGAGCTACAACAGAGGCCAGCTCATCCCGGACAGACAGGCTACAGTCTGCCTGACGTGACTCGCGGGAGATCTCGCGGAATTTTGAATGCAATAAATACAGCAGAACTTTCATTCTTACTCATTAAAATGAGCATGATGACTGACGAAATAAATTATTATGATGTAGTTAATAAAGTTAATAGTTAATTAGTAATAAACCACTGTTGTCATACAGTTAACAGGCCTGCTTTGTAGCACATACATTCAATATCAAGTGTTGTCCCTATATGTGTGTCTATCTATTTAACCAACAGCAGAAAATAACAGAATATCCAAACGTTTTCAGTAGGCTAGCCTACCATTGTTGCAGACATTACGTATAAGAAGGTATCCCTTTGATTTCTGCTTATTTTCGCATATTCCAACATAAGGAAGCAGCATGAGCCTCCCGTCAAATTAGTCATGAGGACATTCCTCCCAAATGGCCCTATCACGTCTTTGAACTGACGTCATGAGGGCGTGTTTCAGCTCGTGCAGCTCGTGGAAGGCAACTGCAAGATCTGTCTGCAGGCTAAGTCTCCCATCCCAAGAAGTCCCATAGACATAATATACATAGACGCCGCATTGGCTGCTGGAAACAAGAAATGCGGCCACCATCTTGGACCGGTCATACTCCTCGTTGCGTTGCAGCAGAAAACACAAGATGACAGCACTGTGCAGCATGTTCCTGCTCAAATCGGCGGACCATACTCGGGGGATTTACTTTTCACAAGTAAGACTTAACATTACCGTACTATTGGTTGTATTTTGTATTTTCGAACAATGTGGCCTGTATCATAGCTACATCTATGACCTTTGCAGCAAAAAAAAACGTGTGAAAATCTGTTCGGTATTCAGTGAGATATGATTAATTAAGTGCGCTGACAGCTCATCGCACCGGCCAAACAGATTACACTGAGTGGAGTGGATGACCGGTCCAAGATGGCGGCTCCACGTCTCGTCAGCGCTAGTAGGGAGTAGCGATTGATGCAGCGTCTATAGTATATTATGTCTATGGTAAGTCCCTCCCCGGCTGACAGAAGTCGGACAGAATTTCTAACCAGCAAGCATTGCGTGCATCCCAGTATGCATTGTGTTCAACCCAGCATGCATCACATCAAGTCAGATCTGCACAGATCTGCCTCAAGTCGAACTCGCCTAATTCCATTGCAATAAGCGAACGGACGTCTTGCGGAGGGATATGAAAGATGTTAATCAACCCGTTGCCATTGACAGCGGTGATTATATATATTTGCCGGTGATTTATATAGATTTAACATAGGCCCGAACGTTGGGAAGGCCCATTCATGTGAATGGATCTTTCTGCAGCACTCTGAAGAGCCGTGTAATAATAATTGTTAACTTCCATTAGCTGCCATTGTTGGAAAAAATGGAACATTAGCATGGAGTAGTGGCAACTCTACCTTTATGGCTCTGGGTGTGCCTGTTTGATCTAGTAGCCTAGTAGCAGTGTGGTGGTAAAAAAATAAGTACAGATAAACAGTATATGGCATTGGTAGGTACAGGCATCTCACATCTGCATTGTATCTTAAGGGCATCTGCTGGTCTTCCCTGTGAGGATGTTACCGTATTGTACAAAACTGAGATCAACATTGCATTTACCATTTAAGTCCATCTATTCAAATGCAAGACATAAGCTCCACAAAAAGAAAATGCAACTCTCAAATCTGAAAGTCGTCCCTTTGTGCAAAGACAGACATTTTGTGCAATTGAATGAATACCCATTTTAAACCCATTTTAAAATCTGAAGTGAATTCATTGGAGTATACTCTAACTATTTCTGACTGAGGAATAACAAATGGGTTCTTTTATATTGTTGAAAAGTAGTCTACATAATGTTTGATAGCACCAGTGTAATGAATTTCACACAAACTTGGAAACAGCTGTCTTTATGGCCAGCTGCAGTGTTCAGAGTAGGCTTCCATAGGCCCCAAGGGTAGAGTCTCTTCAGGAAACCTTGGTTTGAAAAATTGTAGTTTTCACCCCGGAAAGCCTTTGTTATCTGCCACGGTAACAACTGTGACAAAGGGACAAATTAATCAAAAACTATTCAACTCCAACCTTGACATTATAGACATGTTTTGAAGATTTGCAATCAACATCTTTCAGTGGTATGAAAAGAGCCACTGGAAGAGTTTTCTCTGGAACAAAAACTGAGAAAATGCATTTCCTCATAGCGTGCCAATTATGAGAGGGAGAAAATTAGAGTGTATTTCTATTGACATGCTATTGCTTTTTTCAATGTTCAATGGTCTTTCTATGTTAAATGCTGTTATTTTTCCCCCAAAGAGTCTCATTAAGATGCTCATAATTAGTGGTGACAGAAATGGTGCAGCCCTCATTGTGATTGCTCTTTCTTTCGCTGTGCATGTCATTGTTGACGTTTGCATTGCAAGCCGTCAGATGCATTGTTTACTCACATTCATATTGAATTTAATATTTTATACATCAGCAGTGTGTCAAAGGCAATAATTATTTTAGAATTCAAGTCTTTATTGCTGTTATGCTCACTCACACTATAAATTTAAATCATGCATATTTCATCAGGTTCAAAACAGAATTCATATGGATGAATGTAATAAAATACAAAAAGGACTTGTTTCCTGATTGTAAAAACTTTATGACAGCACAGAATGAATTGATATTGATGTTGGCATATATAAAACATACACGCCCCTATAAACAATATTGTGTTCATTCATTCAAATTAAAGCCATAGGAGAGAGGGGCGTGAGTGGTCTTTAGAAGGGGGATGTTGAGGACAAAGAGGCCAGGGGAAAGAAAACATGAAAAGAGTTGTAAGCAAGAGAGAAAAGAGAAAACAAATGGGAAAGATAAGACACCTGCCTGCTGGCACTATGCTCGATTGTGTTAGTGGTGGAGCTGTTGATTTTTCTTTTTCTTTCAAATAATTCAAATTTAATTAAAGGCTGGAGGCAAAATGGCCTGAGTTGATGGTATAATGAGTTGCCATGGGACATCTTTTTAATAATCTCAGTTTGTAAAAAGATGTTGGTAAATCTGGGATGGCTAGTGACTCACAAAGTTCATGGGAATGTACACTTTCATTGGCAGTGAAGTCCCACCACCAACCCCCAGGATCACTTCCATTTTCACATAATCTTTGATTAATCTGATGACATCATTCCCATTTTGAGTCCATACTCCATAACCAATAAGGGGACAGAGAGTGGAATGGATAGTGGCTTTTGCCACACTCTTGCATGTCACTAGCCTATACTAACAGACATACCGGTATATGTTTTACAATAAAGCAATAGCAGCTAAAAGGGTGCAATAGCCTTGGCTAACAGTGTAACCCACTTCCAGTGAATTATGATAAACAAGGCTAACTTTATTAGAATAGGTTGTTGCAAACACAGAGGAGAGAGGGGTATGTATCCTCGTATAACTCTGCGGTATCCATTCCTTTAACAACCTTGTTGCTTGCCTTGCCTATAGAAGTCTTCATTTTAAAGTTCGGTGGTATTAGTGGTAGAATGGGAAGAATAAAGGTGGCTATTTTAGAGTGAAAATATCACCTCTGGCTTGATATAATTTGGTCAGTCAGAATAATTTTAATTATTTTGACAGTTCCCAGTGCAACTATATGGAATAAATAAGGCTCCAAGGCACTAGCTGACTCTAAATTATATGAAATACACTTAGCAATTGCTTCCAGATCTATTATTTATTATGGACTCTGATTTCAGACCATGAGAGTTTAAGGCAGGAAACAAATATGTTCATAACCAACAGGGACAGATCCAGAGCAATTTTCAAGTCAATAATATTGCAATCATGTGCTTTCAATATGCCTTGTGATTGTCAATGTGAGTTTACATGCCTGCTGAGAGAAAGTGCTCACACAATGCACCATATAGTGTTTGTGTGGGTGGATGTAAGAGTGGCAACTGACCATAGTGGAAAAAGACACAGGGTAGGTTACACATCTCTAGGCTACTGACTGTTCTATTATTTTCATGAAACAGAAAAACAATGGCTATGAAATATCATGACAAAAAATGTAGCCTAAGTTCTAGCCTACATATGAATGAACAGAAAATATAGCCAGGCCTATGTTATTTAACTTTCCTCAGTTAGGCCTATAAAGGTTTAGAAGTAGGCCTAGCTAATTTCCACTCCCACATTTAGGCTACTCAAGTTTCAATGTTTAGCCTAGGCGACTTCAATCGTGAAAAAAAAGTTGTATCATCATGTGCTTCTAAATAGCTGTAATGCCCCACCGCTGGATTTGCCTTTTGAGGGACGCGATCGTTGAGAAATGTTTATCAAAGCTGTGATTGGTTAACTGACCTACTTGCCAGGAGTTCTTGTGGGCCGTTGTCATGGTTATGCAGGTGCAAAGGAGCGGGAGATGGAGGTCTCGAGGCGGGTATTTGGAATTGTCCAAGTGTCGCGCTGAAGCTGTATTAGTAACTTGTGCTTTCCACAAAGAGTATAGTTACTTCCATACTCTTTGCTTTCCATCCAAGTGCTGTTAAGATGCGAGGCATTCATGTGATAACATGAAAAAGGCAATATCAGTACAAGACCGTCAAAGAAACTACACGCGGTTACGGATGAAATCTTAAGCAGATGCCTTGCAACAGGTACTGTGGCACCAGGACATCTGCACTACAGCTAGCGTTAGCTATCTTAGTTTAGCAAGCATCCACTGGCTTGCCCTGGGCTTGTGAAGTAAGCATATGATACTATTCGTCAGTTAGCTTGCTTAATTTACCACCTACAATCAATATTAGCTGATGTAGCTAGCACAGAATGTTGCTTGAACGTATGTATCATGATGACTGTCTTTACTACTGATGTTACAGGCTTTAATTTGCCACACGCAATGTATAAATGTAACGTCAATTCCTCAATCAAGTTAACCTGTTCAGATGTCCAATACATTAACGCTAGTTGCCCCGGTTGGCTAACTTGTCCCAGCAGGTAGCTTACAGGCAATGTTATCTAGTCATTTGTTTGGAGAACACAGCGACAGTCATTTAAAGTTGGGTGATGTTTGTTAACTTAAACCAGTTGCGTGCAGTGTTTTGAGATGACATGAAACCTCAGAAAAGGAAAGGGATACAAGCTGATAATTACACGTCACTAACGTTACTGGAATAATCAAACAGAACCTTTGGACCAATAATAGGCCTACATTATTGGATTTGTGTTCAGACAACTCACGTCGGAAATATCAAGTTTATTACAAATCTATGCAATGACAGCGTAGCATGCAATTTCCCCGAGGGATGCACTATGACGTTACGCCCTAGAATAGAACACCTCAAAGAGGTGCCTTCATTAGAGACGGAGGACTCTGGTTTTTGCACGCATTAGATGAATTTAGTCCATGTACCTGTCATCTCCTTTTGTGCCGTGGTCCTTACTTTTTTCGTGTTTCGGGTCGTAGCCTAACAGAGACACTCGAGGCAAATGGAGGCATCAATAAAGAATGACCTCCATGTTGAGGTACGAAATCAATGATTTAATGGATCACTAGTGATGCCATGCCTCTCCAGATCACCGCTTGCCATTTAAAAGTTCTGGCACTTCTTATTGGATGTTGTCCATTTCCTTGGCGTCAGTCATTACATACTCAAGAATATTCTAATTTTACATTTAATATTTACACTCATTCTTGTGTCACCCTATAATGCCTTTAATGGTCTGCTCTAGGTAGATGATTTGGGATTGTTAAGATGAGCACAAAAGCCTTACACAGCAGTCCCCTAGAATTATGCTGTAACAAGGAACCATCCCTTGATTGTGGAGATTTGCTTTTGTGAGTTGAAGTATTTTATACTGTCATCACAGCAGGAGACTGTATTTCTCAGATTAATTACTGGTCTTTGGCAATAAATAACAATGCTTCAAGGGCACATGATCAGTCCTGCAGCATGCAATTATAAATAATGACATGTTGAAAACAAGCATCTAATGCACTCAGGATTCAACTATGTTATTAAAACCAATCATGGTGTCGACTACAGTGTGCACAGATGCTGGGGTACATGCAGGAGAGATAGTGGACTGTGTTTTTGCGGGTGCTGTTCACCACCCCCCCCCCCCCCATTACCTACAGTAAGCTTAAATAGAAATAACACTCTGTTTACAAGTGCACCTTTTTGATATGACAAGGCAAACACCAACTGAGATGCCTATATAACACCAGTATCTTACTGTAAACGTGTTCTGTATCTTAACTATTCAGACATGCCATAGCTATGTGTTTCTGCATTGATGTGTAACCTCACTCAGTCACTACAATTAGGTGGCTTGCTTTGAAACAAATACAAAGTATTTTTTAATAGATTGTATAGCTTTTACTCCATGGGCAAAAGGAAATTAAATGATATACAGTATCGGACCATGTATAATGCAGATACATGGTGACAAGCCATCACTGCTCCACTTGGCACAAGAAATAAAGAAACTAGGCCTGACAAGGACAGGGGAGGAGACCTGACTGTTTTGGAGGTTTTATAACTCTAATAGCTCAATGCATGGCTGCTAAAAGGCATTGTACCATAATGAAAGCATGACAGTTTGATCAATGTTGTTAACAGAATTAGCGTCTCTACATCAAAAAGCTTTTTGGGTTATTTTTTTAACTATCCCATTAAGTGGCCTTTATTGAATATCTTTACATTTTGCAAAATGTTCCTTTTAGCTGGTGCTCATCAGTAAAAGTGGAATAAAATATTTGTTATGACATAAAAAGTAATCTCCTTACCTGCATGTGCTCTCAGACCATGTAAATCTATTACTAATTCATTCTTTTCCTACTCAACATTTAAAGATGTGCTATTTTTCATATTCATCTTGACTGATGAAAGCAATAAAGAGGAGCAAAGTCTAATTCCCATCTCCTTCAGCTCTCTAGTGGGGCATGTCATGTCAGCGAATCCCGGATGGGTGTTGGGGATGAGGGGGAAGAGCCTGGCGGTGCACCCAGAGTTCTGGGCCTGATGAAAGCTGATAAAACTTTTAAAGCAGTAAGGGCCTCGCCTCATCTTCAGTGTCTGATCACTGGACGATTTTTCTCTCACCCATCCCCACTCTCTCTCATTCTCTCTCTCCCTGTCTCTCTCTCTCTCTCTCTCTCTCTCTCTCTCTCTCTCTCTCTCTCTCTACCCCGAAGGTGTCCTCTGTCTGCGCTTCTGGAATGTTCCAGGTTGGAATAGTGTTTGGTCTTTAACACTGTTTACTCCCGGGTTTTGAGGAGGTAGGTCTTGATCCATGCAACACCTGTCAGTGAGCTGAAACACAAAGGATCAAAAAGAAAGAAAGAAAGAAGGAAAGAAAGGAAAAAACAGCGGTGTCTCATTTTACATGAGAGCAAAAATATGATTTCAGTTGTGTTTTTCAAGAGATTTTAAATTTCTGAAAGCTAGGCCAGAGGTGTTTAGAGGGTGATTTTACCCTTTTGACAGATGTAGGTTCTTTCTTTCACAAACCTCCATTTTATAGTACAACACAGCCAAATCATTGTAATATTATATTTACTAGCGATGGTTTATAAGCCTTGTGGCTCTAATGATGATATTTCACCTCTTTTTTTGTTGATGGTAGTAATGGATGTGTGGGCGTGAATGTTTTATATTAGATGTCTTCTCTGTTCTTATTTTCCTTGTTCAGTCTTGAGCCTATTGATATAAGAAATAGGCCCTTTTGATGGGCCTTGTGCATTGTGGATACATACTAGTGACTCTTGAAAGAGTTGTAAGAAACTGGTGAAAAGCAGCAGTTTTAACCATGTTGATAACTGAGTCCTTAGTACTTTATACACATTCTTGTTGTGTATTACTACCTCAATAAACACAATGGCTTTGTAGCTCAGCACTTTTTTTGGGAGCAGCTTACAAGGTCTATTCTTGCCTGGGACATAAGCAACCATGAGCCAGTAGTGATGAGTGAGGCTAAGCAAAGGGATCTCATGCAAATGGTGCTGTGATCGAAACCTGTCAAAAGCAGGACTAAATATCTTTAGCATGAACGTTTGGGATAGTAAGATGGTATGGTTGTGTGTGCGTGTTTGTGTGTGTTTATGTATGATGTGTTCTGTTTTTTGTGCTTTAAAGGCCAGCATATATGGGGTGAAAATGAAGAGATGTCTTTCTGTGGTCTATTTGGAGTAAGCAAACTGCATGCATTCAGTGATACTTGATCTGATGCTAATGTGGTGCAGTTTGTGTATGTGTGTGTGAGAGAGAGGGAGAGAGAGAATGAGAGAGAGGGAGAGACATTGTGTGTGTGTGTGTGTGTGTGTGTGTATGAAAGAAAGAGAGCGTCAGAGAGATGGGCAGATAATCCCGTCTGCCTGATGAGATTGAAGGCTGGGATTGATTGATCACCTAATCATAGGAGGAAATGGGCCTGAAAATGAATGGGACTCTGCCCTTGGCTTGCTAGGGAGCCGGGAGAGTGGGCTGCAGTGGATGTTAGCGGCAGCAAGACATGGCCTTAATGTGTACGGGCCCTGATTTCATTTGTGTCTGATATACAGTTATACGATCCCCACTAAATGATCAAATAAAAGGAAGGGGAGGGGGGGAAGGGAGAGGGTGTAAATCAAGCTTTATTGCCTGAATATTACTTTTTCATACAATCTGAAATGGATACTCCGTGAATGACGAAGGTGAAAGAATAAAACCAGGGAAGGAATTTGAATGGTGTAGTGTGTAGTGTATAGGGGGTGGGGCATTCATAGCCCCTGTTCTGGACATGGACGCTAGTCAGTGGTGTCATGTTTTTTTTTTTTTTTGCCCATGCAGTGAGGTATCACAGTGAGGTAGATATCACTGGGTTAGACGATTTGTTTTGCAAAATTGCTGAAGGCAGGATCATTCATTAGAAATATTGTGCCTTGTTGTGTCATGAAATGATGAACTCTTCCTGCCATTCTCTCCTCCTCAGTATCTCACTCTCACTCTCTTTTTCGCTCATGCTCATTCTCTGTAATTTTTTTTGTCCCTTTCTAACCACATACAGACTGGATTGCTTTTAAATAAAACCTTTGATCTTGGCAACATCCACCTCCACCTCCATAGATGCTCGGAATACTGAAGCATCCCAACTCATCTCCTTTCCCTTCCTAGTGGCTCGCTGGGAGGAAGTGAGCTCCCCCTCTTACCTCTTACTTAGCGCTGACACGAGCCTTGTCCATCAGAGAGCTGATGAGCTCTGCTTTGCATGAGCGGGGCATCAAGCCCACCCGTCACTATTGTCTCCCAGAGAGCCGTGTTGCGTGTCACATTTAGTTCATCTGCACACTCGCAGCGGCTGAGCGCCGGCCAGGGAGAGAGAAGAATCAGACACCTTTCAGTTTGATTGGACATTTGTCTCCATTTCAACCTCGGTGCCCACTGACTGCGTGTAATTCCTATTTGTCCATCCATACCAAATTATGAATTACAGCAGTCCCAGTCCCCCACCACCACCCCGTCTACTGAAAGGAGAGATGTCACTAGATGTGTGTGTGTCTGGAGCCGTTTGTGACTGCTGAATTAGGCTGTGTGTGCTCAGTTGCTAGTAAAGGGTGACAAGGCAGATTAAGCAACCAGTAAGATGATGAGTGTTTTCACCACCAGCCAGCAAATGTGCGTGTGTGTTGATACTTGCATTTGTGCATTTGTGCACTGTGTGTGTGTGTGTGTGTGTGTGTGTAGTGTGTGTGTGTGTGTGTGTGTGTGTGTGTGTGTTGTGTGTGTTGTGTGTGTGTGTGTATCTGTGTTGGGGTGGGTAGAGGAGGTGTATGTGACTCATCAGAGTAACAGTGACGTTGTGTGGATCTATTGTGACACGTCGAGTTTGAGAAGAACCCCCCACCCACCCCTGCTTGTCCCTGGGGATTAGTGGCACTGGTCATCAGAGCTGTGGAAATGGGGCATCCATCCTCAGTGAACTGCCAGCGCCAGCTGGAGGGCTGCAGAGAAGGGGTCTGCCATCTCCCACATATCTCCGTTCACTTTTCCCATCTCACCCCATGTTCTCACTTACATAGACTGTACTGTACTGTAAGGCAAGGCAAGACAACATTTATTTATATAGCACATTTCATACCAGGGCAGTTCAAAGTACTGTACTGTATGCGGCACCTGAAACGATCTCTGTATGAAGAACTGACAACAGCCTCACTTATCTGCTGTCCAGTGTAGTTATCACTTAGGCTTTTTTCTGTGTTGCTCATTGTTTTATTTCTAGACAGTGGCAGAGAAGGCAGGCGAGTGTAAGGTCAGGGGTGGGGTTGTAACCCCCCTCTTTGTCTCCCCCCAGTGGCTGGTGTGGGAGGTATTCATGCGGAGCAGCTCTGCATTTTCTCCAATGACTGTCAGAGGAGCGTGCGTGCGTGCGTGAGGCTGACGACAGTGAAAACACTCAGCAAGCCTGTGCGGAGGAGCTGGAGGTGGGTCCATCTGATCAATAGCATTGATCAGCCAGTCAATGCTCCAGTCTATATCCCTCTCTGTTTACACACACTCACGGAACAGTGTGTTAAACTCAATGCACTCTAAGTAGGCTAAGCAGTTCCCCCTCCTTCGACCCCACCTAACCACCCACCCACCCACAACACACACACACACACACACACACACTCACACTCACTCAATCCTGGTCCTATGCTGAAAGCCATCCTCAGTCCCGCCATTGATTGACACGACGATTAGCCTGGAAACTGTTGACTATGCGGTTGTAACCTGTCGCAAGCATTAATGACTATCCGGCTAGCCTGGCCTTAGGTCCTCTGCTTTATTCCTCCTTAAGTGTCAGCTTGGCCCCTCATCAGGGGTGTTAGAATTGTGCCAATGACGTATTGATGAAGCAATAGATGTCTGAGTACACTCTGTATGTCTATGACGTGAGAGTGAAACAGGAAAGATTCTGCCTCGCGTCCTGTTCACAGAGCATGAAATCAGTTTGAGATTGACGTGAATCAGCTGGCTCAGTCAGATCTAGCCTAAGATGGCTTTGCTACTGTAATAATCTACCACTTTATACCTTACTGTATACCCTTCAAAGTAATGTTCAGTATTCAGTAAGTGGTTCCCAAACCTTTCGTGGCAGTCCCCCCTTGACAATGAGAACGTATGTCCCTCTCCAACTCCACAGTGCTAAAACTAGGATGCTCATATAGCCTATTTCCTGTATTTCATTAACAAAAGAGATGTCCATTGGCTGCTGCATAGCTTGTCTTAAACATTTGAACTTTTTTAAATTTAGTTTCATCAATCGGTCAAACTTAAATATGCTTGAATCTTTTTTGAACAATGCTCTTATTTAAAACAGATCGAATCTATCTGGATTAAATACAGTTTTGTAATTGGCTATGTACTGTTCAGGGTTCCAGACTAACTTTTTGCACTGGTTGCACTGGTGCGCCTAACTTTTTTTCTTAGGTGCACCAGCAAAAAAGTTAGGTGCACTCAAATTTTCAACCACATCGCATTTAACATCGCAGCAGGTTCATTTTTTTCCCTTAATTACTGTCCTTTATAGGTTGTCCTATGACTTATAAGTTAAATGCGCTATACAAATAAAACTGACTTGACTTGACTTGACTTATGATTTACAATTCTACAAGAAAAGTAACTTAATGAAGTGTTGGTGCTTTAAGTGCTTCACTGAGCTGAAATTTAAATCATCTCAAGATGAATTAAATAAAAATAACAGTGAGTAAATTAACAGTGCACGTCTTTTAAGGGCTTCAAACTGCACATCTCATGGCTCAGTGTCTTACATACTATCCTTCATGATCTTTAGGCCTTGGCTAAACCAGCTCGCCATGCTGGCATCTTCTATAGAAATGTATTTGAGCACAATTTAAAGAGATGTTCCAAGTAGCCTGGGGGATTTTTATGTGATTTTGCAATGATTGCAATAATCATTTGACAGTCCCACAATGCAATTTACTTTTTAATTTTAGTATTTTTAAATTTTCAATAAGAACATCACTATGGTTAATGCAGTAACAAAATGGTAGGCCTATTATTATAGGCTATTGCAATGACTTGCCATGCTCGATCTAAATGTGTCCATTCAATTCACCGTACACAATGACCAGTTATACATGCAGGGAATATTCGGGCTTTAAATGTAGCAGCGATATTCGGTTTGCGCCAAATACCGGATTAAATTGATTGATGCCATCAGAATGAGTTTACACAACTCGCAAAACGAATATTGCTGTTGAAAACCGGGTTACTCCCTGCATGTACCTGCGGTCAATGACGCACTCCTTTTCGGCGATATCTGTATCTCTGTCGTTCGCAAAGGCCTTGTATGCATTGTTCGCAATTTTAAGACGTCTTTTTATCTGCAATGACTCAATTGGCGCAAGTGGCATTCCTGTACGTCGGGTTTACGTTCAAACTATTTTTCTGGTGAATAATTATTTCGGACTGAACTTGGTGAAGGGAAGTTTCACTAGGCCTATCGTAGGCAACGATAAACTTGATAATCATCTCGGGCTCGTCTGATCGGTTTGCTGCTGCCAGCCGCCGAAAGGCAGTGGGGAGAGAGTACATTTATCTCGGCCTATGTGACCACACTAATGCAACTACATCCACTCTGTTTATCTGACGGGTCTCTGACCTCTCTCTCTCTCTCTCTCTCTCTCTGCAGCACACGCATTTTCAAATTTACACACAGGCACTGGGCCACGGCCAATCAGAGGGGAGGTCCCGCCCTTCACTATCTGTGATTTGTTTAAACCACGATATTGGCTAAATATGTGTCTGTTATTGAACCAAAGGTAGAGTTTCAATGCGGAAACCTTTTCCTCTCTCGAATAGCTGGTCGCACTGGTGCGACCTCCGATTTTTTTTAGTCGCACTTTTGAAAAATTAGGTCGCATGGTCGCACTCTGGAGCCCTGCTGTTCCATGCTTTGTTATTTAGGCTCTGACTATTGTGAGTACAAATGAGCCTCTATTTAAGTATAATTTTTTTCTGTATTTTCATAGAATTGACAAAATGATTATTTTTATCTAACACATAGGATGCACTCACATGCCTCTTTGTGCTTGACTTCATAGTTCTCATTTTTAATTGAATCTCCATGTGAGTTTAACTCCATACCGACAATGCTAGTTATAAAAACAAGCCTGCTTGATACACTAAAGCACTTTGGATTGCACAGATGTACATTTTTGCATATTTGGTGTATTGACAGTGAAAAAAGCCCTTTCATTGTGGATCATGAGGGAAGCATAGTGCACATTCCATTTGCCTATTGCGTTTATTGTGTGTGGTTGACTTTTAAAAGTCTGTAATTGCTGCCAGCTTGTGTTGAATTTAAACAACACATTTAAATACATTTAAAGCAACATTTAAACAACATTATCTCTGTCAGTAAAGCATGGTGAATGTAAGATGTGCCTTGAAAGGTGCAAAATTGAGAGAGAGATATGACCAAGACACCACTACAAACCCACCCTGGTCACCCGAATACCTCCCCACCCCACGCCTCACCTCAAAATCCCCAACCCCCTGACGGCAAACCTGGTTCCTGTTTAATGCACCATTTACTGCCTGTAAACAGTTTGCGTAAAGTAAGTTTATAGATGATTTATAAGAGTCCCTCCAGCTCTCCTGCAAACGGGAGTGCAGAGTTAAACAAACTCTCGCCTGGACGTGGCCCTGTAATAGAGGGGCGGTGCCCGTCGGGCACAGGGGGTGGTGGGGTGGCGGTTTTGGCATTGGGTTGGAGCCCCCACCACATGAAAGAACCTGATAAAGCCCTAGACATCCACACCACAAATTGCCCAACATGGCGACGTAAAAGAGTTCATTATGTGCTACTGGATGGATGGATGTGTTTTCTGTTTTTAAAAAAGATGAATCGTAGACCTCCTTTATCATTTATTGTTTATTATTTATTTAGTGTTTTATCTCATCAGACCTGGTCCTGTCATAGGGGCTGTAAACTTGTGGCATTTCCCTACAAGATTGACTTTAATCTTTTGCCTTTTCCATGTCACCTCGAAACGTGTGGAGCCTGATATGATAATGATGTGAACCTGTCCAGGGTATTAAAGCTAAGCTGGCTGATTAGGCCTCCCATCGATTAGTCTATCACTCACTGCTGTCCACGCTGGGCCAGCTGCAACACACTCTGCTCTGAAGGACATGGGTATAGGGGGAGTAGAAACACATGCACACACACACATACACACACACACACACACACACACACACACACACACACACACACACACACACACACACACACACACACACGTACACACACACACACACACACACACATACACATACACATACACACACACACACACACACACAGACACACACACACACATGCAAGGGTATAGCGGTACACTAAAATCACGGTTCGGTGTTAACCTCAGTTTGAAAGTCAAGGTTTAGTTAATTCTTGGTACAGTAAGCATGTAGGTACTGCTAACTTAAATTCACTGACAATATTGTTGATGCACAACGAGAATAGTATTTTTAAAAGGTGTCAAATGTTTTTTACATTAATTGTCTAAACTAACATGTGGTTCACTACTTTATATGTTTGTGTGGGATATTGAATTTGAATTTAAAATATGGTCCGTAAGCCAAAAAGCCTACTGTTGATTACCATTAAAGACAGCTATTTTGTACATTGTACTTCTGTATTGAACCTAATGTCCTGTACCTAAATGGTTCGGTACGAAATCATGTACCCCTAATAAACATACATACACACACACACACACACAAACACAAACACAGATACACACACACACACACACATTTTCTAAACGAACATGAACACTGGCACAAAAACAGATGCACAGGCGCAAAGACCAAACACACTGTCGCTTGCATTTATTTCTTGGCTTCTTTGTAGTCTTGCCAGCTTTTTAAGGCAGTTTGGTAAATCCTGTTGTCTGATGTGCATCCCTGAAAATAAGAACATTACTAGAGAACTCATTTGAAAAGGAATTTCACAGTTCAATTCTTTTCTGGTAGGTGATTCTGTTGCTTATAAACAAATGATGAATTAGTATTTTATCGTTGCTATCCTTCAGGTGTTCTCTCCTGTTCCAGTCAAAAGAATTAATCAGTTTAGAAAAAAACTCTTGCTTTTTTCCTGTTCTCTCAACCCCCACAATAATTTGTGCAAGGAGTTTTGTTTTTGTTTTGTAAATGTTTCTTTTTCTGTTTTTCTATGATTTCCTTATCCTTGTAAATTCACTCTGACTGTTATTCAAATCAGAACAGAAGCTCTTTCTGGATAATTCGGTGGATCTTGTTATACACTTCTGAACGTATGACATTACTGGTAGTTCTGTCTTTTCAGATTAATTGTAAAATACCTTGATCCCAAATAATATGTAGATATACAAGTACAACACAGAGCTGTGGCTCTCTCTAGGCCATTGTTTGTCAATGGTTTACATGAGGTGAAGAGGACAAGGTCATTTTCTTCTCTTTCTTTCTGTTTGTCAGTGATGTTGAAAGGCTCAGATGAAATCATTGGTCTGTTTGAATAGTTTTTGGTCGATAAAGAGAATGTGAAAGGAGTGTGATAGACTGTAGGACATTAAGAGAAAGGACAACTTTCAAGGCTTGTTTTGAGATTTCCAGCATACAGTATGCACACATTGACCCCACATTTTCTTTTGGAAATTGAGGGCACTGCTTTGGTTTTTGGAGTCTTGGTGCAAAACCAAATAGATGTTGTTGCCCATAGCATCAAGGAAGTCTTTTTGTATAGCTGCACATAAAAACATATAAACAGATGAATAGAAATGTACAAATTGTAATAAAAATGGAAAGTCTGGAGTGTTTATTGGGGATGCAAAGTTGTTAATAGCAATAACTAGTTCTGTTTATCTGGAAAAGAAAATCATGACTGAAATCATGATGGTAAAGAAAAGGTAAAAGATAAGATAGCAATAACATTTGTAAGGGTTACGTTCCTTTTATGAGCAAGGCTGGCAGTAGGGCTGTCTGTTTGAGGTAGTGAGTGAGAAACGGAAGGTGAGCCGGCCAGCAGCCCGCTGAAGGTTAGGACTCTGGCCTCGTCAGAGCAGGCTGAGGCCTTTAATCCAGGAACAAAGTAATTAAGGTTCACGGCAGCAGAAAAGGCCAATTAAAGTGAACCGCAGGCCCGTGCCTGGAAAAACGTGAGCGTTTGCCGCTAAATCGGAGCCCTTTTATCAGACCTCTGGGATCCCTGGGCTCCCTGGACTTGGGGGGAGACGTTACAGAAGCCATGAGTGGGCATCATTCTGCTCGGGGATCCACGGACGTCTGCGGCGGCTGCAGATAAATATGCAGATGCTGCCCTCCAGACAGACAGTGCATTGCATTTTAGCCCCTAGCACACACTGGCTGCTGAGGCCAAATCAATTCACATGGGCCGCATCGGCTCCACCTCTGCATTTTAATTGAGGCTTTTATCTTAATGCTTAAAATTTTCCGAAATAAAAACGTTTAAAGTGATCTGACATCTTTGGTATTCTCAGTGGTCTCGGCGTGTCTTACATGCGGACCTGCAAGTGCAAGGCTACTGTTAATATTGTTTGATTGGACTGAATTCAGGCAGAACAAATAGTGACCAGTGATCTGGAACATTTTGGAAGAGTGCCTTTTTTGTCGGTTACAGCCACAGTCTGGCCTCATCTCCCTGACAAATATTGTCAGGAGGGGAAAGAAACAAAATGTAAAGGGGGGGTTGCTTGGCAGCAAATTACAGTGATAAAAGTGCCGGCGAAACGTCGCCAGCAGCTTAAACGCAAGCAGAGTTATATCAGATTATGTTTACTTAACCTCCAGAGATCTATTAATCTGTTCCCAAACTCTCCCATTTCATCGGGCAGCCCGGCTCTCTCCTGGTCTTCAGCACGACTGCCCACAGCTGTTGTGCAGCTGTGCTGTGCTCTTTGGGTGGATGGCTCATTGTTGTGTGTGTGTATGTATGTGTGGAGGAGGAGGAACCAGGAACCGGGGCCCTGATCACTTGCGCTTAATCAGATCTGTTCATCAGGACCCACCAGCGCACCTCTGCCAGGAAGTCCATTTTTTGACACTGACTGGACCTTTTCTGGCCTCCTACCTTTTCCCATCTGTCCCTGCACCAGATCTGTAGCTCAGCGCCTGCCTGTGTCATTCATGTTCTATGCATTGTGGTACTAATTGCCATAATGAATTCTTGTGAATGTATAGCAAGGGAAGGTCAGGTTTGCGTCAGCGGAGTGTGGATAGGCTATTATATTACATCAGGCAAGTAGTCGTACAATTATTTGTTGTGTGCGTTTGCCTTTAGTCTGTTTGAATCATTTTGTGTCTTGACTCCATTAGTTGTGCTGTGAGAGGGCAGTTATGCCAAGATGAGGTCCAATAAGTTAAGCTTCTTGGGGAGGTCTGACTAACGGCCTGAGGTGAGTCGATGGATGGTTGTAGTACAGTTTCATGCCAGAAAAGAAAATATAAGGGTGTATGGGTTAATGATAGTTCAGCTGTCTCTTATTAACTTGATTTCATGTGGCTTACACTTGCTTTGTCATGGAAGACATGATTACTAGGCTTTTTGCTTTAGGCCGAGCCCAGACTTTTGCTTATGGTGCAAGAGGCTGACAGACCTGTGTCTGATTCAAGTAAACAGGATGGTTGCCTGCATGCGAATCTCGACCGCTGCCCATTGGTGTGGGTAGACTCAGGCTTGAGGTTTATACCAAAATAAATAAATAAAGACAGGGTTGTAAATTCGACCACGTTCTCGGTTGGCTTCCCCTGAGAGTTTGGGTTTGTGAGCGCCTAGCTGGTAAAGCGCAGGAGCTGTGTTTCACAACAAGCAGGGAATAGATCTCCTGAGCATGCTTAATAATGAATGAGAGGACTGGACTGAAGAGATTTCACATGCTATAAAAATGGCTTTGTACGTTTTTCGCAGTTCACCTCCTCTTTCGCCCATCTTGCTGGTTGTAGGCTACACGTGGCGCGGTGTTTGGTAAAGGGGTTTGCTGTGGTGAGCGGCTCGCTGGGATGGCTCCCCAAGGCCTCATACTGTGAACATTTACAGAGAAGTTACCGGAAACAGGAGGAAGTGCAGGCTGTGTTTTACAGAAAGAGCCTGTGAGAGAGGCTTCCTGTCGAGGCTCTGTTTGGCCAAGCAGGCTCGGCAGCCATCTTTGCTGCAGCAGCAGCAGCAAACCCATAGAGGATGGATGGGACGCTGTGGCTTACTGCGTTTTGGGGAGTTGCTTCATCACACACTTTTGCATCATTTGTCAGACATCCAGCTCATTTACCTGTTTTATGGCCTCTCATTATCACTGGTGAGCCGGAGAGCAGAGATCAGGCTATCTCTCCGCATGATGGAAGTGTAGCAGTACAGAACGGCAGGACCATGTTGCTCTCTAGTGGCGTTCCAGCCAGGTGAAGAGATGCACTCCATCAGCAGCATCCGTCTCTGGGGACCGGCAGCTTGAATTGTACGGATCCTCATTAATGACTGTAAGCCATCAACACCGTTAAAGCCTATAGATATCTCTCTCTCAGCAGTTCGGCACTGTTTGAGTCTGTCTTTATGTCTGTCAGTCTGTCCAGCGCTATATGTCTCTCCCTCTTTTTTTCTCCCTTCCTCACCCCCCCCCCTTTTTCTCTCTCTCTCTCTCTACCTTTCTCTCTCACTCTCTCTTCCCCCTCTCCTTCCCTCCGTAGACAGGAGCTGCTATCGTCCTTTGAAAAGGTAATGATCCCGCTGTAGATTATGTATGTGTGCAGTGCGGTGTAATGGCCCAGGTTTTTATTGCCTGCTGCATACTAATCCCAGAACTAGAGGAGTGAAATGACACCTGCAGGGAGTTGTGTGCGAGCCGCGGACCCACATGAAAGAGCGGCCATTAAAAATGATCAAAGAAATTACTGCAGTCTGCCGCACAAGCCTCTCCCACTCTCTCTCTCTCCCGTTCTCTCTCTTGCCCTGTCTCTCAGACAAGGTGTGCATCGCCGTACCTTATCAAACACACACACACACACACACACAAGCAGACACACACACACACACACACACGTGTGTGTATGTGCATCCATGTGCACACATACAATATGCTCAGCCCATATAGACCAATTAGCATGT
The DNA here is from genome assembly GCF_046254945.1 of Alosa pseudoharengus. Lineage (NCBI taxonomy): Eukaryota > Metazoa > Chordata > Actinopteri > Clupeiformes > Clupeidae > Alosa > Alosa pseudoharengus. The sequence goes on along the minus strand of NW_027468630.1, from coordinate 34,668,957 downwards.
CCTGTCTAATTTTCCAGCAGATTCACTGTGCGTGTATGCTTACTTTTAAGTTGCCTCAGGCTCACCAGTGTCCAACACTGATGCAGACACTGATCTTAGTCCTGTGCGGAGGAAATGATGGATAAGCTAGAGTTGAAAATGAACCTGTTTTTCATACTTTAGTATCCAATTATCGATTACATGTTAGTATTCAACTGTTCCCTCATAAAATATTAAACAATTATGCATGATTTATTTATGGTGATAAGTGCAGGGTGGACCTTGAGTATGTCTCAGGTTATACTCTAGTGTGGACTCTGGCTGCAAGTAAATATGAGCGCTCTGGTGCTATTATATATTCATTCACCTAATCAATAGGACAGATAAGGATTTATGGCTGTCCTGTACCTATTTGAATACATAATGGAGTATGTTTGCATGTCTCTATTTTCCTACTTCCACTCTCTTTCTCTTCCACCCCCCCGACCCACCATACACATTCACACACACACAAACACACACACACACACACACACACACACACACACACACACACACCACCCCTCTTTGGATTGCATCAGTCTGTCCATTTGTCCATTTTTGTTATGCCACGGTGTCAGCCGTGGGCCGGCACTCTTATCAGACGTCCCTGTGTGTTCAGAGATGACATTTCACCGAATCCGGCAGGCCGGCCTTTCATGCGCGCGTTGGGGCGGTGGCGGCGGCGGAGCACGGGACATTGTGATAAATGCAATTTCATTTCCTACCGAGCATCCAGATTAATGCACTCCCTCTTTTGTTAAACAGGCGGTCTGGAATAGCAAGTGCTCCCTAATGTGCAAGAGAATCAACAGAAGACTGCGGAGAGAATAGATATGGAGAATGGCTGATGGGTAGAGAGGGATGGGAGGAGGAGGAGGAGGAGGAAACGGGAGAGGGTGAGAGAGAGAGTGTGTGTCTGTGGGGAGAGGAGAGGAAAAAAATGTGCTCCAAGGGACTGGTTTATTACTGTAATTATTTTCACAAATTTCAGCACCGTTATTTTCTTTTGGATGGGAACGGTGCAGAAAGATGGTTATCTTTGGAAGCCATTTTAGTCAAAGAATCCCCTCGCTCCTCTCTCTCTCTCTCTTTTACCCCCTCTCCCTCTTTCCCCTGCTTCTACCCCTCTCCCTCTGTCCCTCCCTCCCTCCCTCTCTCCTGTCTCTCAGCAGTCCATTTAAAAGCGCCACCGCAGTGTGGTTTGGTTGGTAATTTCTCTGCCTTTTCATGTGTCGGAGGCAGAGGAGTCCTCCTCCATTAGGTGGTGTCGTCCTGTGATGTATGATGTATGCGCAGAAAGGCAATCTGATGTTTATTCATGACATTCAAGGCAACGCCGCCTGGGCTAAGCCCTCTGATTTCCTTTTAAGGAACAAACTTTGCCAGATTGAGATTTCAGTTTAAAGTCACGGAGCGGAGTGCAGCCCCCGTCCTGCAGCGGCTCTCTCGCCCCTTGTGCTCGCCTTCTCTTCTTTTAATCTTTCCTCTCCTCCGATATTACTTCTGTCAGCTTTAATTTACTTGACCTCTAAGGGGGAAAAAAAAAGATCACCCCACCCCACCACCATCACCCCGATTCTCTTGGCTAGTTCAGCCCTGCACACTTTGGTTCTCTTTTCTCCTTAGGACTTTGTTACAGATACTGGAAAAAAAATCTAGGCATTTAAAGAGAATGAAAGCAAAAAAATGGAGGAAGCCAGAGAAGTTGCTATGGTTCTAAGAAGTGTCCTTGCCATATGTTTAACTGGAGAGCCAGCTCTTCCTTAGTGACTGCTCTGTTGACTGCCTAGAACTCAATGCCAGCTCTCTAGCTCCCAGGCGGCGTGTGTGTGTGTGTGTGTGTGTGTGCGTGCGTGTGTTTTTGAACAGTAATGAGTAACCACTCGCATAAAACCAACAGCCCTGCCATCCTCAAACCTGAAAAGTAAGTATAATTTGAAAACCTCATCCCTATTTGTCTTGTAAATGACTTTTTAATGATAATCAAGCTGCATCCATCTATCACCGTGCCACAGTCCACATTGCTCTGTGATGGGACTCCTCCTATGAACAAATGGTACCTATTTATAACTGATGCACTGCAAAGCAAAGTGTCATAATGTCATGTAAAAACATGTTTAAACCGAACACACAAATGTGTGCATACAGAGTAAGCAGTTCTGACCTCTCTGCTGGTATGGTTGTGTCTATACAATGTTTCCTATGTTTATGCTATGTATCATGCCACCTTGCATGCTAGTGTCAGTAGAAATGTTTTTACAGCTCACATCACCACCACAAGGCTGTAGCGCCACCTGCCATGCATAGCAATTCTACATAATCGCACCCCAAAAGAACTGCCAGTCGGACTGAGAGCTAGAGTGATCCCTATTGTTAAGCATTGCTCTCTGCGCGTGTCATGAAAAATGGAGCTGAGAGGAGAAAGGGAGAGAGAGAGTGAAAGAGAGGGGGGGGGTGGTCTGTCTGCTTGCGCCCTGTTTGTTTTGACTCTGGCCCGCTCTTCACACAGCATGATTCATGGGAGGTTTTCTGACTGATTCGGCTCGTGGTCCTCCCTGCTGTCCCCCCTTTCTACCTGAGTGTGTTTGGTGCCAGCCGCTACCAAGCTGATATCAGGCCTGTTGTTTGTATGTTTTTTTTTTAAAACTTTGGGTAAGACAGGCATGTGTGTGTACGTGTGTGTGTGAGAGGGAGACATGTGGAATAGGAATCACTCTCCTTTGTGCTTAACATGTGTAATGCCACACTAATCAGCAGCACGGGGCTCTGCAGCCCCGGACACACACACACACACACACACACACACACGCACACACTCAGGCTGATATGATAAATAATGCAAATGTGGCCACCACCGCAAATGCCAGAGCGAGCATGGGAGCGGGGTGTGTGGTGGTGGTGGTTGTGGTGGGGGGGCAGATAGAGAAGAAGAAGGGAAAGCCAAGGAGCGAGAGAGAGTGAGGGCTGGCGTAACCAACTGATTGTTGTGCTGTCAAATTGATTTGCATGAAAAAGGGTGTCCTAATTGCAACACTTAGCTGCAGGATCCCGATAATACAGAACAGGATTACTGAAGGACACAGAGGCACTTCTTTTTTTTTCTTCTTTTTTTTCTTTGAACATGAGTGATAGCTTGGGCTGCTTTTTGGAGTGGTGTGCCTTTCTCTTCATCTCTTTAGTTTTGTCCGTCCATCTGTCTGTCTGTGTATCTGCCTCCCTCTGTCTCTGTCTCTCTCCTTCAGTATTCAATCCAAACACATCTGAGTCTTCCCTGTCTCGCTAGCCCAGCGTCTGTGTACATCACTCTTACTCTGCCCGTCCTTTCCACTGCCCATATATTTATTAGCCATTCATCCCACAAATTCAGACACAGAGGATGTTAAGCAATGTGGATGTAAGAGGTACAGGTTTAAAAGTGCATTTAGTGAAATAGCCTGTGTGTGTGTGTGTCTATGTGTATGTGTAGAGGAGGGTGGGGGCACAGGACTCAGCCTTAGGCGAGTCTTCCTTTCTCTTCCTTTTCTTTCTTTAATAATAAATGATGGATGTTTCAAATTAGAAAACAGTGCTCAGAAAATCCAATTTAGTCTCGCACATTGGAAGGGGCATTAAAAAAACAGAGAATAGAAGAGGATTTTTGAAGCAGAAGCTTTTTGTGCTGTAATACTCACTAGGGGGAAAAGGAGAGAGCAGTGTTTATTTGATTTAATGCTCCTTGTGAAAATGGCCACCATGTTGCATTAACAAATTAAGCCAAGATCTCGCAACTGTCTTATATGGCCAGTTTCCCGTACGTGGATTAAGCCTAGCCCTAGACTGAAATCTTTGTTCAATGGAGATTTTCCTTGAATTTCTCTTAGCCTAGAAGTAGACTTAATCACTAATGCGTGGCATGATAAATAGCCACAATGTTGCATCAAAAAATTAAGCCAAGCTCTCGCAAATGTCTTGTGGTGTCATCCTGAGTGGCTTCTCCCCCTGTTACTCCCACAGGCATGCATGAGCCCTAATCAGAGCAGGATGTGCCACACAGGGCCGGGTCACCACCAGCCCTGGGGTGTGGGACCGAGCCTCAGAAAGAACAATCAGCACGATCAACGTTAATTAGCACGGGGCCATTGTCAGCTCTAATTAGGCTAGTTGTGATCATAGCGGGACCTGCATTCTTTTTACCCTATCCCATCTCCTCCTGAGTGTGAGGATTTGTCTATTTAGTTATTTAGTTTCTCTCTCTCTCTCTCTCTCTCTCTCTCTCTGTTCTGTTCTTCTCCTGTAGCATCTGTCCCCTGAAGCCAAATGAGGTGCATCTCCTCCTCAGCCTCCCTCTCTTCATCACTCTTCACCGTCTTGCGGTTCATCACACCCATGCGCTCCCCTTGCTCCCTTCATCCTACCTCCTCTTCCTCCATCTCTTCATCCCATTTACCCCACCCCTCACCTCTCTCCTCTCTTCTCTCACTTTCCCAACCTCTTGTTTCCTACCTCTCATCCTCTTGGTCATATGCCCCCTGATAGTCCCGTCTTTGGGCCTGGAATTCAGCCGTCTAATGAAGCCAGCATGAGTGCCGTGCTCGAGCCAGGAGGAAGTCTGGCTTTCCACTCTTTGTACGCATTGGGTAATATCCCTGTGCACCACATTAAAAAATAAAAGGAAAAATGGGCATTCCTATTTAATGAACCATTTCCTACGCGCCCTGGACACACACGCTAGCAAAAAAAAGGCAAATCCATAAAAATAGTTGAAATAAAGGGAATAAAAGCAGTGTAAGCTGTAAAAGGCACATTTCCTCTTTTTGTTCTTGTGGTGGCTGCTCTAATGCTCGAGCATTCCCACCGAAAACGCCACTTAATTCCGTTGGCCAGAAAGGCCAAGACAGGAAAAGTTGACCCAAACTCCCCTGTGTTCATAATCTGTAAAAGATTGAATGGATCTTTGAATGCTCTTTTATGTCTCCCTGAAGGGACTGCATATAAGACGTGGATGTGAAGAGGACTGAGTTTACAGTCTGCCCCCACCCTAAACTCCCAAAGAAGTGCATACATATGTGTGTCTGCCAGCAATACACACTTACACACACACACACACACACACACACACTTTCATCAGTAAGGTGTACTGCTCCTTCTCTCTCTCTCTCTCTCTCTATTTATCTATCTCACTCTTGGGTCTTGAGAACCAAGGGCTTGCATCAACATGCCGGACATCATTCTCAGTGCCGACATGATGCCTCTGTCCAGTTCCCTGGATCTGGTTCCCCACATCTGAAAGCATTTTTCACTGCTGACTAACACAGTCTCCTTACAATCTATACATGCACACTTTATGGTTTTTAACACCCCTATCTATTCCTCCAACACCTAGATAGACTACAGCCATGCTAGGACAGGACACTCCAACAGACCAGTGCACTGAGGACAAAAATCCTGAAGAAACACCAATCCTTTCATCATTATTCTCTAGACATGTTTTGTCAAGCCTTTTCCACAAGTCCAAAGAAACTTTCATGTTCATACCCACAGCTGTGTGGACGTGAGGTGTTTCAAAATCTGTTTTGTTTAGATATCCTCTCAATTATTAATCTTGCCATTCAGAATCAGCGTTCCATCGTGGACTGTGTTTTCTTTCCTCTCTGGCGATGGCAGGCTGAGGGCCTGAAGGTTTGCCTTGGACGGGGGACAGGTCCGCTGAGTGCATGTTAGTTTTATTTGCGTTGGGCCGTTATTTGCGATCTGAGCAGCGCTGAAGCGGGCCTCGGGCCTGCTCTAACAGGGCTTAAGCAGCTACAGATGCACAGGGCTGGCTTCACTGGGCTCCTGTGTTTTGGTTGGCCTCTGCACTTGAATAGCAACTTACTACTTGAATATCACACACACACACACACACACACATTCTCCCTCTCTCACACATACACAAACACATTCTCTCTCACACACACACACACACTCTTATACGCTTTCAAACACACAAGCTCCCAAGACAAAGAGATATGAGTTGTTTGATCCAATTAAATCTGTCATAGCGCTTTAGGGGGAAAATGCAGTCGCAGCAGATTTTTGCCAGCAGAGGTCATTTTCCTAAACCTGCGCGTGCCCCTTGTCTCTTGTCTGTTCTGCAGAGACATTTTGGCCTTTCTCTCTGGGTGACTGGCAGCCTGATGTAATTTGGTGGGGTCAGGCTTTGCGGATGGGGATCTCTTGACAGGCTTGTAAATTTTGAAGCGCACGTAATTTGGCCAAGTGACAGCGCTGTGCTTGGCTTTTGGCGTACTTCAGAGAGAGTGAGACTTTCAGCAAGAAAGACCCTGCCTCTATTAAATCAGCCGTACATGCGTAAGCCATCGCTTCAGATATCAGCTTCAGCTGATCACAATGCAGCACCTGCATGCTGCAAGTTGTGACTAGTGAGTGATTGTATGTCGTGTTTCTCAGAAAAAAAAGGAAAAAGGAAAGATACTCTAATCGACTCCAGCAAGCTATGTTGTGCTCTATTTTATATATCTAATAACCTTTTTAGGAGTAAAGCACTGAGCCTCAGTTAAACATAAAAGAGGATGAGGCTGTTTGGGCTCTGTGACGGAGCTCCAGCAGGGGCAGTCTAGGAGAGCATCCGGAGCTGGAGCTGCAGCAGCAGAGAGGAGAGTGAGGCACAGCACAGAGAGGAGACTGAGGGTGTTGGACTCTGTGGTGCAGCTGCAGCAGGGGAACCACAGGCTCAGGCTGGGCTGCCTGCTGCTGTAATGAGAGAGTGAGCTGTCAGAGGCGCGTGGGTAATGGCTCCCCTGCCAGCTGCCCGGATCAGGCCCTGTGGGAGGAGGCACCGAGGAAGAAGGCACACACTCACACACACACACACACACACACACACACACACACACACACACACACACACACACACACACACACACACACACACACACACACACACACACACACACACTTAGACACACACACGCACACATACACATTCTCTTGCTTGCCCTGATCACAGACAGCAAAAGGCCTCTGGTTTCCCTGGGCTCCTGTCTCACTCAGGCTGGTGCTCTGGAGGAGCTGTAGATACTGGCTCTCCAAGGGTTGCCTCACACCTCCCTCCCTCAATCCTGCGCTCGCTGCTCCCTTTCCTCACTGGAGGTGTGAGGCCACGTGAGGGGGACGTTACTCTCCGCTGAATCAGGCTGTCTAAAGTGTCAGGCCCTCTTGTCATGTTGCAGTCTATATCTTAATGGATCTCTGACAGCCCTTCCTTGTGTGAGTAGGAGGCTCTGCTGTGTCTCTGCTGGCGAGCTCTATAAGGCTATAGCTTCACTGCTTTCTCTGTCTCTCTCTCTGTAATATCAGACTCAGGCATTCATTTAAGTCCTTCCCTCCCTCATTTTAAATTAGCATTAAATATGGAGGACATGGAATCTTGGCACCATAATGTGAAAACCAATTTATGAAGCCATTTAGGACTTAAAAACTTGACAGTACAGTAACGATTTATGGATATTTATGTATATTCACAGATGTGACAGGATTATATTTCACTGTTTGCAGCCAACACACTTTGTTCCGAGAATTTTGGTACAGCATAGGGACTACACACACACACACACACACACACACACACACACACACACACACGTCTTAGGACAGATCAATCACAGCAAGCCAAAAATGAAACAGCCCACTTTGTCTCCTCTCTCTGCTCACACCTCCATATATAAACAGGCCTCTCTTTGCAGCTCTCCTGTTACAACAACTACCATGTAAGCCGTCCCTGCCACCACTAATAACATCCTCTTCCCGGATTTAAAGGCGCATTATCATATTGTGTGGATGATTGGCGTTTGACCTTCATGCAAGTTTATAAAAAGCCAGCGAGACAGTGTAGGTCACCTCGATCGCCTTGGCGACAGCGCATTAATACTAATCTGATAGAATTACCAGGAACCAATTAATCTATGCCGGGCAAGCGGTTAAAGAGATAGTGTTACTTCTCTCTGTGTTGCTGCTGCCGCCGATGTCGTTTGTGTGTGCGTGTGTGTGAACAGACTGCTGGGCTGAAGCAGCTTCGTCGGTGGAGTACACACGCATTCCCTTCCCTCGCCTCGCCGCCGAGTGTGAGAGGCCGTGGGGTGAACGGCGGGAGAACACCGTGGGAACGTTTAGGTTGGGTTACACTGCCCCTGCTTGGCCTGAGCGGGACTGCCAAGCTCGTCTCAGCCCGCCTGCATAGCTCTGCTCATTAGCAGGGCTGCTGAGACGAAGGAGAGGAGGGATGGGGGTTTGGCGGGGCACTGAGCGAGTGGAAAAGGCCAGCATTTAAGGGCGAATTAGCCTAGTGTGTGTGTGTGTGTGTGTGTGTGTGTGTGTGTGTGTGTGTGTGTGTGTACGTGTGTACACTCCCAGTTCTGGAAGTTGACACAGAGTCATATATGGAAGGAAAGGAACGAGAACGAGAGGGGAAATATAGACCAAATTACAGTACTGGGTCTCATGCAGTTGGCGGTCACAGAGAGGCCACTGCCTGACAACTTTTTTGTACAATTAGGCCATGGTGGTGGTATTTTCCCCCCAAACTAATGAGCATGTTCTTTTTGGCAGTTTTAGCATTAGTTGAGGTTATGTGGGCCCCCGTCGTCTCATACCCAAATTATGTAGTGACGCATTGTCATTGTTCCCAATGTTCCTTGTATTTTTGGAGATGGAGGGATGAACGGCTCAAGTGTGAGATTTGTGAGGGCTCCCCGTGAATGTAACGATATAGCCTGCTAAGGCCTGGAAACCTTAGCCTCCTTTCTCATACCAGGAGCTCAGACATCCCTAAGAGCCATTAATGTGCGCGTTAAACTGTTTAAGCTAGGAAAAGGGAGAGGGGCTCCTGAAATAACAGTGCGTTTGGCATGGGAGAGACACACACATGAGAGAGAGCCGCTTCGCTTTGTGGACAGCAGAGTCTCTACGCGATAAATGAGTGGGATTCTCTGGCACATTGTCACCTCCTGTCTTTTGTATTAAAAGAGAACAGTCCAACCTGGCTATTTTGTCAACTGGCTGAAATAAGATGTTTTCTTAATCACAGGGCTTTCAGTGGAATGATTTTCTTTTTGGAGTCATCAACTATAGACTTGATATCTTTTTTTTGGTGTTACCGTCAAGGTTTTTTGGATTATTATTTTTTTTGTTGGTGTGGCTGTTTTGAAACCATCTTGTGACCTACCTTTGTACCATAATTCTTTAATTAGTACTTAGTAATGCAATCACATGGCACTATTTTCATAGCGCACCTAGAGATTAATCAAGGCTGCTTGGATTTCAAAAAACACTGATTAGCTTTTAACCCCAGCAACTGGATTGACCTCTAGTATTTAGCTTGAGAACAATTAAAATGATTGAGGCTCAAGCTCTGGTTACAATCAGTCATCTTCCAATCCTCTCTACCTCCTTGAATGGTACAAAACACTTATTATGCTGCCCGAATAGCTGTCAAGGCCCTTGTGTATGGCAGCAGCTGCGCCACAGCTCCCCCTGGTCCTCGCTGCGTCTCTCCGTGCCAGTCTGTGGCCCCCTGCAGGCTGTGCCTGAGTAGGCTCCCGGGGAAGCTGGGAGCCAGGCCTCTGGAGGACTCGGCCATGCTTGGGCCTCTGATATCCTGACAAGGTCAAGTACAGCTGGAGGGCTGAGTGACTCACTGTTGGAAGACAGCGCAAAGCCCTCCCTCACCAAACCACTCGTCTGTTCCCCCTCCAGTGTTCTTGCAGCCCCTGTGTCTGTTTGTTTGCCAAGTCTCAGAATTTCAGGCGATGCCGTACATCCGTTTTCAATCAGTGACTAATGTGTTCAGCCCAGCCAGCAGATGACACGATTAGCGTCGGTTTTTACGAGCGTTGTGTTGTTGTCGATTGTTTGGGATGTTTTTGCCGTCTATGCCATGTAAAACCCCTTTTATAGCTTCCAGTCAGTCTGTAGTGGTTTATTGCTCCATATTTCACAGAGTCCCACGAGCCTTTCTACAGTATGTTTGTTTTGTTTGATGTCATTTGTCAGAGAGGCATCAGGAAGGGGGACTGTACCATTTCAAAAATGCATGTGGGGGCTGCCTCCAGTTCCACTTTGTCGGTAAAAAAAATCAGAGCCAAGATAGTTTAAAGCTGTAGGATGGATTGAATAAGGTGACGTAGGGGGTGGTGATGGTGGGGGCCAGGGGGGGATGATTTTAATATGCAGTCAGTCCTCTGTCCTCCAGACTTGAGTTTCTTTTTTGTTTTCTTTTCAAATGGAACACCAGGGATGTATGTGATAATTAAACATTTTGAAAGTGGTTAGAGCAGAGGAAATGAGGGCTGTGTTTGCTCAGAGAGAGATAACATTCCCAGACTGTAACAAGAGCACGGCGGCAGCGCCAAACAATATTGCTTTAGCGGTGGGTCTGCATAATGAAGCGGACCCTTATGCATATTAATGAAAGCACTTTGCATAATGTGTTCTCCATGCGACACTCCGCAGGCTGCAGGCACCCCCTCGGCTCCGCTTTACGTTTTCCTGTTCCAGAATGAAATTATTTACATCTGCATGCCTGCATACAGACAATCCCAATTAAAGTGCCGCCATGCCTATCTCTCTCACTGATACCTGTGCACTCCTCTCTGTCCTCGCACCAATCCGACCGCTTCCCCTCCTCAGGCTGTGTACCAATGGCCTACCTTCTTTTTTCCACCCCCTCTAACCTTGCCACCCAAACACGCGTGGTTGTTTAAAAACATATGGCAGCGGGTTGTGCATGTGATGCCAAACGAGGTCCTCGTTACCTCCCCTCCTCCTCCTCCTCCTTTTCCACTCTCCCGCCTCCTCCTCCGTGTGCTCGTGGAAGCTTTTGGAAGTACTACAGCGACATCTGCATGAATCGTGGTTTCAGAGCGCCAGTCTGATACCCGGCACCACCGCCGTTGCTGCCAATGCTACAGTGCTACCGTTGCCGCGCTTCACTACCTCTGCCATCCCACACTTGCCGCCGGCCCACCCCACGGCTTTCATCGCTGGCGTTTACACACTGGACTAATTGTGCATGTGCGGAGTTCATGTTCATTTGAATATCCTGCCATCACCCAAGGGTATTTGGCACACGAAAATGAGAAGAATGTGGGTAGGAACAAGGATGGAATTTGTTGGGCGCAAATGTTTTTCCTGTTGTACAGAGCTAGATATCCTGATTTTTATGTTGAGCTATATTGGTTACTTTTTGTATTTTCCCTGTATTTCAGTATGACATTTTGTGCCCACCCTTAGCTTATTTTGTAGGATGTACAAAAAAGTGGTGAAGCCTCTAAAATTCCCATTCATATAATTTGCACACAAACACATACAATGGTTTTAATGGAGCACTTCTTGAGTAAAGCCTTTGAGCATATTTCGAAAGCTACTTCTTAAACTTTTCTTTTGGTGGAAAACACTGGTGTCAGACTCTGGTGGCAGAGAATGGGTTTGGTACAGTACAGGCAAAACCTGCCCACTGGGAGTCTCACTCTCTCTGACTGTGCTGTTTCTGTACTCCTCAATTAATACTGCATGCTGCATGTGTGTGTCGTGGGAACCCACAATGGTCGTCTTGTGTCCCTTACAAAAAGGACAGTGTAGCAGACAGATTGGGGGATAGGCTGGGGTAGGCTGGTGGCTTGGTTGGGTCTGGTGTGGGCACAGACTCTGAATAAGAGACAAAGGATTAATCACCCCTAATGATTTAATGCATGCAATCAGGGACCTGGCAAGCATGCTGATTTGCGCATAAATCATGCGGCATCTGTTTCAAAGGCCAGAAAGTAAAAGTGGAAAGCAGATTGGGAGATGTTTTTTGTTTAGTCTTTCCCCCGATAAAAGCGGGCAGAGGGTGTTAGAGAATGCCCTCTGGCGTTTCCCACGCTTCTGTCCCCGTGCCCCAGGGCGCCAGTCGCCCGCTGCTGGACTGACTTCCCGTCCTGCCAGGCGGTCTGTCGTGCTACCCAAGCCTCATCCCATCAACCTGCAACACTGACCAGTAATGGGCATTGGAAACCAGTACATCCTCATTTCTTTTCAACAAGCAAAACAAACAAAAATAAAGCAAAAATTCTTCATGATTCTGTTTGGATCACTTCATTTCTAATAACAGTGTAAATTTGATCCAACCTGTAAAAAAAAAACGTAATCACGGTGCCTAAAAAAATAAATCTCCATACAAATCGTGTCGCGTAATTAGCCATTCTGATAAAAATCCCTGTGATTATATGTGCATATGTATGCACATAATTTACATACACACACACAGTCACATACAATATATATTCTTCCTCCCCAGATTGGAAGACACTCAATTAATCCAAGTCTGAAAGGTTGAGCGCGCCCACCGTTTTTTTTTTTTTTTTAATTAACGTCGAATTAAAGGGAATTGGCACGTTGGTGGAAAGCAGGCATGCAGCTTTGAAGATTGCCATCGCATAATGAGTTGCTCTTTTCTTTTTTTTACACTTTGTGCTCCTCTATTCCCGCTCCCCGCTCGCGCTGCTGCCAGTTGCCAGTGTGCCTTAGCGATTTAATGATATGCAAATGAAATATGCATAAAACCATTCTGCTGTACGATGATTAAGCACAGAGGACATTAGCCAGTGCCTCGCCAGAGTCTCTCCTGTTGTCTCTTCTCCATTCCGCTTCGCCCGCCAAACGACACCACTGTAACAGAGCTCAACATTAACAGCGCCAGAAGACTAATCATTTTAATAATGACAGTAATATCCAATCGGCAGAAATTAAATCCTAGAGCAGGGTTTTTGTTTTTTCTCCAATCCGGCGTATTGTAAGATCCACATCCAAGGAAAGCAGTGGTCCTGGCTGCAGTAGTATGTGGCAGAAAAGCTGGGAGAGGAGAGACGGGCAAGGTTTTCCAGGGGAGGACTTGGAGAGACTAGCATTGCCGGAGCTTTTCTCTGCTTGTTTTCAAGTAGTGTAGTGTTATATGAACGCTGGCTGCTGGAGAAGCATGGAAAAATATACTCCTTTTTCCTTTCTTTTCCTCTGTTACCCCCTTCCCCCCTGCTCACTGCCAGCTTTTTTTTCTTCGCTTTTTTTGTAATCCATTTGTATAATGAAGACGTGGTGCAATTAACATCCCCCATGGAATTAAAATAAAAGGTAGATCATCCGACCCTCATTAACTCCAAACGATTATAATATCCACATGCGTTCCGCCGCCAAGGGTATGAAAAAAGCCGCCACAACAGGAATTACGAATTAAATCGTTAACAGTATTTGTGATTAGCGCGGGTTTAATGCGACCGTTCTGGCGATGCCCAGAAAGATGCCACCATTTGCCCCAGCCCCATCCTCACTGGTGGCAGGCTTGGCTCTGTCAACTTGGTGGTTATGCCAAGGCAGTGTAGGAAGCACAAAGATCTTATAATCCCTCCCTTTGGATGCCTTCTTCAATTATTCATATTCCTCAATCGTGCCCCCTTGTCCAGCACAAAATCCTACAAGACGAAAAGGGGGTGCATAAAGTTTGGGGTATCCATACCCCGAACACCCTCCCCCGCTTTGGCTTTGCTAATTGCGCGTTAATTTATCCATGGCGCTTTTGTTAATGAAACGAACCAAACAAACTGCCCGTCTTACTCCATGCTGTAGCGCCCATCACTGGCTCAGTGCCCGGTGCCAACGGATCTTGCAGGAACCCACGATGCAGTCCTCCGAACTCTGTAAGTGCTGTGACCCACGAATCGCCCGGTACTCCTGCTTTGTATCACCCTGATAGTGGGAACCTCCAAAAACAGACTGGGTGAAGTATGGCAGTCTTTGGTTGGTTGGCAAGGAGATGGTGGAACACCCCTTTTCACATATACAGTATACCCCCCACCCCAAAAAAGAAGAATAACACAAAAGTGGGATGCTTAAAATGTTCCCACTGCACCCCCCACCCCTCACCAATACCCTCTCTGTTTGGCAGAGTTTTAGGCGGGTTGTATTGGGAGGGTACCGCCTCCTCAAAGTGTCTGCTGTCGTGGCTGTCCTGCTACCCCCCCCCCCCCCCCCGCCCCCTCCACCAGGGTCCAGCTTGTCTGTTGTATGTGTGGCATCCCCCATGCTTGTCTCCTATACTGATGCAGGGGTGTTGAGCCCACAGCTGAAGCCATTCATCTCCTTGGTGATTGTTGTGAATGTAGATAAATCGCACACGCCTGCCAGCCTCCTTGCCCATGTCTGGTACAGTTCTGCTGAGTGCAGAAGTAGAGTTTATTGCGTCCTGAGAGTTGCTGTGTTTTAACATTCTTGTTTATTTGTTAAGTCATTTTCCTCTGTCAGGAATAGGTTCTTGCTGAAATTAGGCGCTTTCGGAACAGATTTGTATTTAATCGGGTAACTTCTCCTTTTTTGGCGTCTCGCTCAACGATCATTAGCGATAATTACAAAAGACGAAAAAAAACCTTCAATTAATTTCCATTCAGTCGGCTGATTATAATTTGCCATCTCATTAGTATGCATGCTCATGATTGCTGATTTTTTCTCTTCTCTTTTGTGTGTGGCTTTAGTAAACAGCTGCTGTTGAGCCGTTGGCATAGTCCCCTAGGTCCTTTTCTTCCTCCTCCCTCTCTTATATGCAGGCAGACGATTGGCAGATTGGCAGCGGCTGCGGCGGCAATGATCATGGTAGACATTCCTCACCACAGAGGCTGGCAGACGGCTTGTCGAGGTGCTGTGTTGTTTTGGAAGATTGTGTGGTTTAGTGGAGGGGGGTTGGCACCCGGTTCACACCCCTCCCCTTCTCACATAACAGTTTGCCGCTTTTGTTTTGTTTTGTCTTGGGCGTGTGTGTGTGTGTGTTTGTCTTCGTTTTTGTTTGTAATCCATTCCGTCCCCCTTTTCTTCATCAAATCTGTCGCGCTAATTATCGGAACAAACTTTTGTCACTTTAATTAGTCTCCAGAAGCTCATTGCCATCTTTTGTTTGTCCCTTATCGTCTTTATCTTTGCCAACCGACCCGCGACGGGCAGACTGCACCTCATCGTTGTGTGCCATCTCCATGTCCTCTTCTATCTTTCCGCGACAGATGCCACCCCGATTGCCGCTGGCATACCGCTTGACAAACACGGGCGCCATGTAGCCTCTGCGTTGGCATTTTGTGGACGAAAGTCTTTTGCCGCTAATCCGTAAATGGCGTCTGTCCTTCTTTTGGAAAGATAGCGATTTCTGTTGAACCCCGCCAAACGTCTCTGGGTGTGCCACAGCTGCCAGGCAGTGAGCAGGTTGGCATGGCGTCTGCTGACTAGCAGGCAGGCTGGCTGGCTGGCTGGGACCGGGAAGGAGCTTGAGAAAGAAGAGAGGAGGGTGAGGAAAAACGAAAGAGGGGAGGTCCTTTTTCATGTCCCGCCCCCTCATACCCTGCTGGCACCCTCAGGACGGTGCCACAGCCTGAAGTTTAGTGATGCCTGGTCTCCTGCCCGCCTCTGTGCCTCACCAGTCCCTAGAGGTAGAGCCCATTCTCTCGCGCTGCCCCCTGGCATCCGTTGCGGTGGTATCGCCCCCCCCCCCCATGCCAGCATCTTCTTGATTAAGAGCAAAAAAAGTCCCGTTGTGTTGTTTTCGTCGCAACCCCCATCTTTCCTGCACTCCATCGCGTTGTGGTGCTGGATGATCCATCTGGACTACGTTGATGTTGCCGAAGTACAACCCTGTGTTCCGAATCATCCGAAAGCGTCTTGGAGATCTCCATCAGCAGATGTTCTCCTCTTGCGGCTTTGAGTTGAGGTTGCGCCTTTGGCTCTAGAACTCCGTGCCACCTCCCTCCTACGCCGCGAAGTCTTGGTTTTAAACATTTGGGTTGCATCTGCTCAAAATAAAACAATGTAAAAAAAGCGCTACGTTGCCAAAAGCAGCCAAATGGCACGGCACCCCCCCCTCTCGCCGCTACATTTAGCCGCTTACCCTTGAGAATGCACGCCAGTCCGCCTTGGCGCTACCACTGAATGGATGGCACTGTGCCAGCTTCTCACTGCCATCATCCGCATTCGCAGCTTGTTTCTCTCTTGTTCGCCCACCCCCCTCTTCTCTCTCTCCATGTACCCTCCCCTCCGCCTCTTTCTTCCTTCCTTCCTCCACCATGTCCCCCCCATCCTACCCCGCCCTCACCCACCCTCTTTTTTGTTCTATAAGCTTGACTTTAATTAACGCACGGGTTAATTGATTCCCAAAGCTGATGAATTGCTCTCAACACCCCTCACTGGCTGGCTACCTCTTCTGCTGTTGTCTGCTCGCCCTCCCTCTTGCCCGCTTGTCTGCCTGCCTGCTGCCTGCCCGCCTGCCCTGCGCACCCCCTGAGCTTGGCACCGCCTGAGCCTCCTACTTGTGGTGCTGTCAGAGAAGCCAGCATCCAGCTCCTCTGGTGTGGTGCTATAGACCTGAGAGAGCGCTGCGAAGGATTTCAAGCTGCTTATTGGACTACAGCTGACTACAGTTGACGTTGTGCTGTCTGATGCCTATGCAGGATCTTGCAATGGCATTTTGTTATAAATAATCAAAGTCCTCCTGCAACCACCTCCCACCCCCTTTCCTATCTTACCCTTCTCCTCCCTCTTTCACCCTCCCAACCTTACCCTCCCTCTCACTCACTCTCTGCCTCCTCGCTCTTCTTGTTCTGACTGTAAACTCACATTCTATGCTATCCTATTTCTTCTGTGTTGAAAACCAGTCTGATTTCTTTCCCTTCATTCTTAGTGAAGTTCCTGATACTCTTGTCTTGTTTTAAATCCGTCTTGAAAAGTTATAATGCGGATTTACTAAAAGACGTGATCACAATTATCATTGCGGATACATTTTGTGTACTGGGTCTGTGTATTAATATTCTTTTTTTCGCATGTCATTAGCGTTCACTGCAAACACTAGCTGTGAATTAGCCTGAATTAAATGTGTCTGTCATAGTTGATTAAATAATTATCTTGGCCACGCCGCTTTTTCTTTCATTTTCTCATTCGCTTGGTGACAAATGGAGGAGACAAGGTTAAAAGCGGAAGATAGAGGAGCTTTTAATTATTTAATAACTGGCGTTATTCCCCTCCCCCCCGCATCTGCTCACCAGTCTTAATTAGTCCGACTGCGTCTCACACTAAGAGGCAAGGTAGCATAGACTCATTAAGGGTGAGTATCTTGTGCACACACACACACACACACTCAGCCTGCGCAAACACGCGTGTATTCTCATTCTTTCTTATCGCTTCCGAGTGGTGTCAAACACTATTCAGTTCCACTATTTCCTTGTTAGTTTCTTTCTTTTTGAGTTTGTGACGGCAGTTTTTGCTGAATGTGATCCTGACGCCTTTCATACCTATCCCTATCCTCTGTAGCCGACACAGATAGCTAGATAGCCCTGTCTGTAAGTGGAGCTGGTGTGACGGGGTGCTGGCACACTGCTTATTGGGTCTCAATGCGGCATTCTTGCTTCTTTCTCACCCTTTTGTTTTTTTTTGTACATTATTAAATAAAAAGGAGGCATGAGGCAACAAGAGGAATCCATTATGCAAATCGCTTCACTATTTGCATAATGTCTTATGCCAGGAATATGCAAATGAAGCGTATAATTTATGAGTGCCTGCGTCTGTCTCCGAGTGTTCCCATAACTTACAAAGAGATTTTTTTTCTCCTCTTGCTCTCTCTCTTCTCTGCCTCTCTCACTCTCCCTCCCCTCCTCTCTAAGCTGGCACACAGGCGACACACTTTACACACACGCAGCACACACACTCTCACACTATACCCATACAAAACAAGCACGCTGCGTATTCTCATAAGGGGTTGGTGGCTGTGTCTCGTCATTGGGTGGGAAAAACTTGGCAGTTGTGGGGTAGGGTGGGGGCAGAAGGAGTGGGAGGTGTACCAGAGGGGGCACATTAATCTACCCCACAAAGGAGCTGTAGGAGAAGCTAATTTTCTAAAACAACAGCGAAACGAATAAATTAAGAAGCGCGCTAAAGCCGGGTGTGTGAAAGTAGGGGGTTTTAATGCAAATCGCTTTTTTTTTTTTTGTCTTTTATTCTCTTTCTTTTCCTGGGGGTGGATAAGGTCTGACTCCATCGCCACCTCCAATTCTGCTTTTGCCCACCCAGACTAGTCTTTGCCCGTCTAGGAAGTGGGTACGTTTTTCCTTCCAAGCTGGAATCTCTGTGGAGGCAGCGTGGTGCTGACTGGCTGGCTGTGTATGGGCACATGCAAGAAGGGGAGAGAGCGAGCAAGCACACAACGAGAGAAGATCCACATCCAGCAAAGAGCAGATTGATCTAAAGGTGTGTGTGTGTGTGTGTGTGTGTGTGTGTGTGTGTGTGTGTGTGTGTGTGTGTGTGTGTGTGTGTGTGTGTGTGTGTGTGTGTGTGTGTGTGTGTGTGTGCCAGGCGGAGTCAACGCTGTTGTGCACCCAGGACTGCCACTGCAAAGAGACTAGCTAGTGCACTCTACCCTACCCAGCTTGGCATCTCGTGACTGCCCCAAGGAGTACCAGGAGGACCCTTCGCTTTCGTCCTGCCTCTGCCTGCTTCATATGCTCCCCGGCTAAGTCTCATCCGCTTCTGCCGCTCTGGAGATGCCTTTGTGTTATCCCGCCTCTTTGTAATCACCGGCCTGGTTTGCATACTTGATCTCTGGCTAATGTCTGTCTGACACTTTGTTAGGAAGCAGACGAAGACGAAGACGAAGGAGAATGTCTGATAAGGATTGAGGAGATGGATACCCACATCGCTAACTGCTCTCTAAAGACCTAGGATTGGCAAAGCAAGAATAGTTTTTGCAGTTAAAAAAATATATATATTGGTGTGCACCTCTGTATTTGTCTTTTGCCCCAGAGGCCTCCTTCAGGAAAAAGAGCACACACTTTTTCGTTCTATCTTTTATTGTCTTCTGGAATAATGGCTCCTGTGTTTCTCTTAACTCTTTTAAGATGTTAAATATTAACATCTTTTGCGCCAATTCCCCCCCCCCCCCATTCCATAGTGGAGCTACTTGGCACAGGAGCTGGCACTGCCTACTGAACTGTTTGCAGGTGGTACCTGTGTTAGAGATATGGGGTGAGGCATAGGGTTTCAGGCTGCCTCCTCTAGAATCACAGCACGAGATCATTCACTTCTTGGCCAAAGTGTATTGGAATGTCGGACTCACCGCAACGGACTCTTTGTAGTGTGAAAAGTCATATGGACTGGCTGCCGCACTCCACCGTTTGCTGCAGAGGCTACTAGATCCTGAGTTCCCGTGGCAACCGCTTATAATTAACATTCAGAGATCCTTATCTGCTTCCTTTTAATTCATCGTGCCGCCTTGATTGCAGACTTCATTTCGTTTGTTTGCATTTTTTTTGCAAATCGAAGGAGCGGAATGTGAGATGTTTTATATTGTGACGTTATTTTTAATTATATTGTTTTTTTCCCTTTGTATTCGTTAAGCAGTTGTCATAAGTATGCAGCACGGCATTTAATGATTTGCATGCATGGTAATGAGTGGTTTAATGCAGTCCTGTGGATATGCATAAAGGGGGCAGATGGAAGGCAGACACACACGTTTAATTGTGAGAAAGTATTTTTTATCGGTGCGTATGAGATCACCTTGGAATCAAGATGTCTGAACGTGTAAAACTGAAATAATTTTTGAAAGTGTGATATAGGCCAGTCTTGAACTATAAAAAATGATTAATTGAAGTGGCTGATGTTTACCAAAGATATGGATGAAATTGCACAAAGTGTTTGTACTATTCTTAATTATGCTACTGTAATTTACTGGTGCACTGTGTGCGTATCAAATCCTGCTGTGGGAATTGATCTTTTCATGTTCCAGTTATCAATTAACCAAAGTGAAGATTTTGTCTTTAGACTAATAAGGGAGAATAAAACCTCATGATACCTCATCAGGTTTTTGGGGTGTCCATATGAATTTCATTCTTCGCCAGATATTGCAAAAAGAAAAGTGACTTTGATTTCTCGTTGGTGTGAACTTGATGTGCTGAATGTTCTAATCTAGAGCAACACTACAAAGGCCTTTCTTAGCAGGCTCACAGTGGATAATTTCTTTAACTAGTAAGCTTAATGGTAGGCTGTGTTTTTGATTATTGCTGTGCTTTTAAAGCATGACATAAATGGGCCAAATTGCAGTTAAAGCAACAATTTTGGAGAACATAGTTCAAGTTATTTCTTAAATTATTACACATACAAAAACAAACAAAATCTTAGTTTTTTATATGAAAGTGCATATTTTCTGTAAACAGTCAGTGCTCTAGTAGTTCAGGCATATGTGCCACCAAGTCCTGAGTGAGCTGAAAGCATTATGCGGTTGACTATAAAATGTTTAAAAAGTATTTTGCCAAAATGGAAGACCAAGAAACTTTTTTAAGTGCTTTTCCCCTGATGCAGTGTGTCTAAAAGCTCTATTTTTTATTTTAAAAACAATGGTTGAAAGTGGGTAGGCATTTGAAATGAGATAAAAATAGAAAGTAACTTTTCGCAAAGAACCTGGTATTTTCCACTGATATTTGGTAACTTCACGTACCGTTCACACCTTGTTTCATTCATAACAATAGGATTTTGTATAAACAATTATTATAATTATTATTATTGCACTCAATACAATACAGTTGAATAGAATACAGCTGTGAATAAACTGTTATGGTGCATGTTCACAAACAAACAATTTAGCGGTCTGTTTTGGCTTTAGCTCGTTATTGGTGGCCATACTGCTTATTGTAGCTAATGAGTAGACACTAATGAAAATGCATGCACAGCCTCTCGTAAGATGAGAAGAGGCTCAGAGTGATTTACTTCGACTTTGTAGTGTGTTATACATGGAGGTTCATTTGTTAAGTCAATTAGATCACACTTTGGTATAGATTCAGTGCAATTTGATAGTCTTAGTCAATGGCAATTTGTGTTTAAAGCTTGCTCCCCCCCCTTAAGCCAGAAATAGGCTTGAATAACAGTTAGGATGTGAAATTACAATTAGTGACTGTGCAATGAGTGGGAGTTTATAGTTACTCAGTCGGTGGGAAAAGATTTTTGTTTTGCAGTGAACCTCAACCAGTGGTGTTGCATAGGATCGGTATAACCTGCCTTACACAGTTCTATTGTGTAGTTATACACAATAGCACACTCTTCTCACTCTCTCATAAAGTTTTCATGTTATAGCCTTGTCCCTCCAGTTTCCTGCCTCTTCATCACAAAAGCGAGTTTGAGTGCTTGTGTGTCATATCCTTGCACAAGTGGGGTTGGTTTATTATGACAGACACTGCCCAAGCCACCTTTTGGAAATACCTTTTTTTATAACTCAACTCATACTGTTGAGAAGGACCCTGCCAATATTCTGAATCCCATTCAAGATATATTTCACAATTTTAATCTCCATGGCTGCCAGCCTTGATCCAGTGCAGTTTTGCTTTTTAAAATCCTTAAATGAGACCTCCAGAAACAGCCATACCTTACCTCCCTTTATGTTCCGTTTCTATCCATTGACCTCCGAAAGGGTGTAGAATGGTAAGTATTTCTTTCAAAGTTAGTGTCCAAAATGAAGCCATTTTATCTGCATTGCTTTGTGTGTAAAGTTGTCAAGTGGCACTGGACTGGAGTTCCTGAAATCCTCTATCCTCCTAAAATAATTATCCTCCTCCTTCAATAATCTGTGGCTTTTTTTCCGACTTGGCTGAACCTCAGTGGAGGTGTTGTAGCAGTAGGCCTGGAGGACTGGTGGTTCTGGCCTTGCCATAGCCTGATAAAGCCTAAACACTTATCACACATGATTGATTTGTTTATTCCTTGCAAACCGGCCCACTCATGTGTCTTATCCCTGACTCCAAACACTGGTGTGTTTTTTCCCTCCCTCCCTTCCTCCCTCTCTCTCTCTCTTTCTCTCTCTCTCTCTGTCTCCTTCTGCCTCTCAATTTCTCATGCCCTCTCCCTTCAATCTCCCTTCAATCTTTCCATCTCTCCGTGGGCTCACCAAACTTTTTTTGAAATTCATTCTGTGAGTATAGATATATTCAGTCACTGTAAAAATGACAATAAGCAGTAATCACTCTTCTAGCCACCTTGATGCTTGATATGCTGATGCTGATAAGGCCATGGTCCTTGGGAGCTCAATTTCTCACGGTGAAGAGTGGAGCTCAGCTAGTCATTGCTCTTGATAAGGGCAGCTCTGGCATTGCATAGCCCAGCGACTCCTAAGGTTTACTGTCGCTAGCAAGAACAAACACGCACACACATACACACACATGAATACAAAGTCTTGACTAAACTAGTCTAAGTAAAAAGACAGTATGGTGAAATATGGTTGTTAGATCAACATACTGTCGCTGTCTAAAACCACCGAGCTGCTAATCAGCAAGATCACCCATCATGACTTCAGACTGTTCTGTTCTTCCAGCGCTCTCCAGACTGCCAGTAAATTCTCCGGGTTGGTCAGTTATAAAGAACTTTATTACATCAATTATAAAGACACAGCTGTGCGCAGTTTCACGGAAGTCATCATTGCCCTTGGACATTTTCAGCCAGTTAGATGCAACCAATTAGACTAATTTAACATGATTTTCTTTTTACATTTATTTTCCTTTTTATTATTTGTTCATTTGTTTGTTGTCTGTCTTGGTGTCACGGGTACGGTGGCGACTACGCCGCTCCATCCAGCATCTTTTGTCTTGTGTCATTTGTTATTTTTTAATTAATTTGATGTCTATAAATGATTAATAAAATGCATTTTAATAATTAACAGATTATGAAATCATCTGAATCATAAATCATATATATACTCCATAATGTGCTGTGTGGGTACATATTCAAACTAGTAGATGATCAACTAGAATGTCTAGTTGGTTTAACCTAATTTCCTCTCTGCTTCGATTTCTAGTGTGTGTAGATCATCGAGTGACGGACATGGAGGCGTCTCAGCTGTCTTTACTTCAGCAGCTCAGAGAGATGTCTCTGTCTCATCGGGAGACCCAAGCTAAAGTGAGTAGCACAGACCACTCAACCATAAACGCAAACTGTGTTCATCTCATCTCTTTGATGTTACAAAGTTAAACTCTGGTAAAGAACACTGTAATTGACATTCCATCCCCCCCTATGGAAAAGTGGTGTGCAAAGGGGTAAGTGGCATATTATAGGGTGGGGTTCTGTGGTGCACTTTAGAGTACCTATACCCATAGGGGTGGGTTGCTATGGTATACTGTGGGGTAAATTGTGTACCAAGGAGTGAATAGCTTCTCACCGGTCACTGCATTCCTAACTTTTGACTAAGTAGAGACTAGAGACAATGACACACCCATCTGGATGTGTTTGCCCTTAATTCTTCACCACTTGTACTTACCTGTACTTCACCCGGTGGATGTCAAAACTAGCGCACACACACACACACACACACACACACACACACACACACACACACACACACACACACACACACACACACAAACACACACACACAGACGTCACACTCAGCTCTTGCTTGTGTGTTGACTCTAGAGATGCACACTTGCCCTCAGGGATCCCAACGCTTGGTTAAGCAGTTATGTTAAGTACATGCATGCCATAAACACCGGCATAATCGTGCCAGCTGAATAATTCACATGGCGTCAGGATGGGGGTGTAATTAACAGCAGCTTGTATGGCTTTCCATAATTCATTCGAGTGTAAGTGCCAAGCATCTCCGCCCCGCAAACACCAGTGTTGCATGATAGGATGAGGGGCTGGCCGACATGACGGTTGCATCCAGGCTGTCGGCGTTGTTTCATTTAGCCCGGAGGCAGCTGAACTCAGACGGGTGGGAAAAGGCTACTGGAGCACATGTCTGTTGGTAATGCGCTCATTAGGGGTGTAACGGTTCATGTATTCGTATTGAACCGAAACGGTACGGGCGTCACGGTTCGGTGCATGAATTTACACGGAGAATACACGGTATAAAAATACATAAAACTCGTGTGCGGATTAATTAATGTCATGCGCAATTACTGTTAAGTAGCGAGAGTTAACGGGAGCTCTTTAGCGACACCTAACGCTAATCTGTAGCCTCGCCTTAGCTCTGAAGCTCTGATTGGCGCCTATGTTTTTTTTTGTCAGGTCGTCGGTCGAGTCCGTCAGTCATTAGCAGCACTAAGGTTAGACCTACAAGAGTTAGAGGATCCGCTGGTCTCTTTAAGATCGCAAGTTTGAGAACTTCAGTTACAGTAACGTTAGTACAGGCGAAAGAGTGGTGGATAAGATGAAATTGTGTGTCGGCGTTGTTCAGCATTGGGTATGTGAGTGGAAAAAATGCTACACATATTCGAAGCCATCACCCAGATGATGTAGGCTACCAATCACTGAAACGAGGGGAAAGAAACTTCCCGTGCGCTTCAGCAGCCTTTGGATACACATACAAATAGGGCCAAAACCTATGGCTTAAATTAAATGATTTCGTAATGACAGAAAGCTATGTAAATCGGGTGGTAATTACCTTTATGTTGGGGTAACTTGTAACTTCTCACATGAGGAGCTGGTAGTGTTAAGTGCATAGACAGTAAAATAAAGTGACAACGCTAACCAGGCTAATAAACAAACCATGCTACAGTGAGTTAACGTCAAAGGGCAAAGTCACGTGACTTCTAGTTGTAGTCTGTTTATGAAATGAAAGGAGCAATTTCGTTTTTTAAAAAAAGGCAAAATAGTGTGATATTTTCACAGTTAGTAGGCTAGATTATTACTTTACACACAATGAAAAATATTGAGGCAAATTGTAGACCCTTCCATATACAACTAAACACAGATGTTGAAGGTCTTGCTTAAGTGGATTTTAAAAAATCATTTTCTATGTAATTTGCACTTTCAGAAATAAGAGATGCTGTAGGCCTATTTTCAGTTTTATAGCTGATTGTCTTATTTTGTTTACAAGTTACAGATTGAGTCTGGGCACTTATTGTACTGTTTAGCCTACATCTTACACACTTCAGGCTGTTGAGATAGCTCAGGGAAGAGACTGTATGACACTAGGTGGTACAGCCTGAGACATGTACAAAAAAAAATGCTTTCTGCATTTTTGTTTTGCTTTTCCCTCCATTGTACCGAACTCGTACCGAACCGTGATGTCCGAACCGAGGTATGAACCGAACCGTGACTTCTGTGTACCGTTACACCCCTAGCGCTCATGTATGTATGCATGTACATATGCACACACCACCAGCCACCATGTGTGGGGAACGCCTCCAGCTATGACTCCTCCTAGCTGCATAGCCAACTGGCTGATGTAACTTTGGCAAGATTAAGAGTGTTTAAAGATGATAATATAAATGCTCCATTTCTCAGAGCTGTAGCAAAAGTTAAATGCAAACTTTTAAGAATGTGAGCCCTTTTTTATTTAAGCCAGGAGGTCATGCATTTCAACATTGCATGGAATGGGCACAGCATGACTTAATACCAATTGATTTTTGCATTAAGCAATAAGGATCATAATTTATGATTATCTGATGATGTTTAATTTTTAAAAAGTGCTAAAGCTGATGGTAATTTGGCTAAGAGTCTCAATTAGTGCATGATAGATGCACCGAGCCATGGGTTCAGACTGGTAGGCTGCAGAAGATGATGGTGCATTAGAGCGGCCATCGATTGTGCATATTTAAAATGGGGCCCAAACTAAGGAAAATGCTTAAAAGTCCACACAGCTAATTAGGCAGTTGTCAATAATTTATGCGAAGATTTATGCATCGAGAGCGAGACCTTAGGCTGCCGTGTTTGATTGAAGACTGCTTATCTTGAACCCAAATCTGTGCAAATCTCTCCCTATATGTTTTTTTTTTCCAGAAGGGAAGTGAGTGAATTAAAGTGGCTGAGCTCCTTAAGATGAGGGAGAATCATTAGTCTAAGCAGTTGCTCTGTGGCATCAGTCACCGACTGGCGACCGCACTGTAATAGATTGTCAAAGCGGCTTGGTTGTGTTGAACTGGAATGGACACATACTCACACACACATTACACAAGTATGCACACACACACACACGTACACACACACACACGTACACACACACACACACACTACACGGAAATACAATAAATGTATACACTAATGCACTCCCACACTCTGATATCACACAAAAAGTATACAGAGAGCTCTAACTTCCTCTGCTCTCTGACATACGGGGTTGTTTGAGAGTGTGTGATATGAGCTGTCAGGTTGCACTGTGGTCCTCTGAGCTGAACTCCTCCCCCATAGGCCTGAGACACAGGAAGTGCTTCCCAGCGCTGGTTTAAAGGTCGCGGAGGCTGCGCCTCACCCTTCCCGCCATGACATTTGATTGGCAAAGGTGGGAGCTCTTTTTTTTGTGTATGCGAGCCAGGGCAAATTGTCTGGCACCGCTTCAAAGGCCCGTTTCAACACCATGCGCTCTGCTGGGGTTGGGGTCCACCCAGGGTCCTCCTCTAACATGGCACCACTCCAGCCTTCTCCAGGCAGACCCCCCCTTCTCTCTCTCTCTCTCTCTCTCTCTCTCTCTCTCTCTATTTATTTCTCTCTTCTCTCCTCATTTCTATTCTCTCTCTTACTCTTGCTCATTACAAGCCCGTTCCATTCACTCTGTCTGACAGCAGATCTCTTTAATATTCATGCCTGTCTCCATGAACAGAGTTGCATGAGGCATCAGGATGCATGGTCAGGTGGAGTAGCGATGTGGGTTTTTTTTACATCTTGCTGTTTTTGTGTGTGTGTGTATGTGTGTGTGTGTGCGTGCGTGTGCGTGCGTGTGCGCTATTTTACCTTATGTTTGTTTAATGAGTGGTGACTCATTGCTCCACTCTGGTGTCTGTGCCATCGTGTCCTAGCTCAGGGGTTCTCAGGTACCCGGTGGCCATCGTCCCGGCCGACCCTCTCTCCTCTTCCTCATCTCTTCTCTCACCCGCTCCGCCACATTGTGTGTGCTGTGCTCTGGCAGCTAAAGGCGCTCGTTAAGCGCCATAACTTACATCATGTTTGAAGCTAATGGGAAGAATACTGGCTGCAGTGAAAAATGAATTACTTTTTTTTTTCTTCAGCCTCCCTCTCCCCAGCTGGCCCTCTAACCTCTAGTGTAATATAGCAGCAGGGAGAGTATGCATTACAGATCCCAGGCATTAGAATTTATCTGTGCTGCGCTGACGCTGACTGATGCATTTGAAAATAATGTACTGGAGCCGAGCATTACAGAGACCCTGTAACTAATGGACAGCTCTCGCCCGTGGCCGCTACTGTATATCATTCAGCTGGCCCTACCTAATCAAACCCCACAGCCCTCTCCTCTGCAGGGCTACCGCCCACACCTCCAGCACACTGGCTGCTGCAGCCATACCTCACACCCTCTATTTCTCTCTCTCTCTCTCTCCCTGTCTCATTCTCAGTCTCCTTCTCTCTCACACTCTCTTTCTCTCTCTTTATTCATTCATTCATTCATTCATTCATTCATTCTATCTTTCCTGTATGCACTCTTTCTCTCTCTCTCTCTCTCTTTCATTTTACTCTTACTCTTGCTCTCCCATTCAATGTCTCACAAAATGTCATCCTCATTTCTCTCCTCTCTCTCTCCACCCCTATCCCTCCATTCTTCCCTGCAATCACATTCTCTCTTGTCCTTTCCTCCTCTTTCTCTCTTTCCACTCAGTCTTCTCTGGGTAATTGGTGATTGCGGTCTTGCTCTTCCACAGTACAGTAAGGAATCCGACAGCTAGAAATATACCCTTGAACTATAATGCATGGTCCGTGTAATGCATACATCTTAGGATGCACTAAGGTCCTTGGCATCACCTTGAGACGAGTGCAGCAGATATATATTCCTATTGCACGTCGTGGAACTGTTTCAGCCCTACTGAATATGTGCATTTACTTTGTCCAGTCACCACTGATAACGGTCTCAGATACTAAGCTAAAACAGAACCATATGATTCAACACAAGTGACCTTACACACACAGACACATACACTTACAGTACACACATATATTGCAAACACACACACACACACAATGGATGGTATTTGTTATGAGTTTTTATAAAATATAAAACAAAGTCCACAAAATTCATGATTACCACCAAGGTTATTACTTTGTCCTGGAATACAGTAACTAAAATAGAATTGCAAATATATATAGCAGCCATCAATAACATACTAGTGTTCAGGCATTATAAGACAAAAAGCTTTGAATTCTTGGCTTTTCCTTTAGCTTTCCTCAGTCCCTCTCCCTATATTTCTTTAATTCTGTTTATCTCTAATAACTGTGGCCAGACGGTAGCCACGGCTGGCTCTTTAAGCCAAATCAGGCCAAAGAATGAGAGAGAGGCGGCTGGAAAAAGCAGAGCGAAAGGCCAAATGAATTCCATCCGCAGAAGGGTCCGAGAGACAGAAAATGCATAGCAATGCTCTTTCTCCCAGCAGGCAGTGGGAGATAGGATACTAATGAGATCATAGGAGAGGAGGAGAGGCCAAGCCCTCGGGAGCTTTCCTGTACATTCCAACAAAAAAGGCAAGAGAGTAAAGGGGAAAGCACGAAGGAATGAAAGAAAGGAAGGAAAGAAAGAAAAAAGTGTCTGAAAAAATAATGACGTCTGCTTAGAAATGCATCAGTAATCACAGACGGATGGTCAGCTTTATTTTTATGGTATTTCTCTGGTACACTGTTTTAAATTCAGGGAAGACCAGAGAGACAGAGAGAACAAGAGGGAGACATGATTGAGAAACTGTGCAGATAGGAAGGACCCCCCCCCAAGCCTCTTTCCTTCTCTTGTCCAGGTGCACCGGAGAGAGAGAGAGAGTGAGAGAGAGAGAGAGAGAGAGAGAGAGAGAGAGAGAGAGAGAGAGAGAGAGAGAGAGGGAAATGGAGGCTCTGGCTCTTTTTCGTTTCCGTCTGTGCTTAGCTTTTGTGTGCAGCTGCAGTAATATAAGCCCTTCCTGTTTCTCCGAGCCCTCTGCATGCCCGGCGATGCCCTCACCCCTCAACAAAGAGGCCCAGGTACAGAACATGACATTACTAGGCTCACTCTCCCCACTGAATATGATGAGAAAGACCCTGCATATGCTATGTCTTGTTCTCTCTCGTATCCCAATTGGAAATTCATTGAATACCTAATGAAATGAAGGTTGGATGAAGAATGCTGTTTTGTGTATAACAAATCAAGGAAGTGCACTGCTGGTTTCATAAAGCTGTAGGGAAACCCAGAGTGAATCACAGGTCTATTATTAAAATATAATTTAAGTATAATGCACCAGGTAATTGGAAAATGAAAGCAGAGATAGGAGTTATAGCCACATCTTTCAATGTCAGGTTTTATTCAGAGTTTAGCAGTCAGTCCTGCAGTCAGCGCTGCCTGTGTACGAGAAATGCTTGACAGGGACATTGTATTCCTCTGCTCTCCATATAGAGGTGAACCGATCCAGACCACTAGTTTTATTACTTTAGAGGTGGCCATTCAGCCAATACATGTAGCTCTGAAAGTATTGTCTATGTGGTATATGTATATAAATGGTCCCAACCCAGTTTTCTTAAATGTCAATCTATTGACCATCAATTTTTCATCATCAGTAATGCATGGGAAATCTGTTGATAAGGTTTTAATTTTTAGATCTTAATTTTGTTTGATTGGGCTGCTAATCCCTCATAAATAAACATGCTGGTAGAGTAGAGTGCAGCTCATTTGTGGTTATTGCTTTATTGATTGCCATTAATAGTTGCAAAGGGGATGGCTTTGATCAAAAGACCAGATTGAATGAAGGGGCACATCTCACTCTTTCTTTCTTACTCTTTCTCTCTCTCTCTCTCTCATCTTTCCTTATCTCTTTTTAATCAGTTCATTCGAATTCTAGAAGCTATCATGTATCTAGCCTATATCTTTCCATTGTTCCCTCCATTTCTTTTAAGCAGCATTAACACAAAGAAGAAAAAAAACAGTCCAAAGCCTCTAGTGAAGGTTATTTTAGTGTGGCGGTGGTAGTAGTGTGGTCCCAGACAGTAAATGTAGCCACGGCTGGCTGTGAACCCCAGAGCAGATAGTGTCAGTTACCTTCCTAAATAAGCTTCCCTTCAGATTAATGCAGGTGTGAATCAGTGTGAAGAGGCCTGGTAATGGCCCTGTGTAAAAGGGTTTACTGGGAATGGTTTTAAACGGAGGAAAGCACTGAAGTGGCTGCCGGACGCCGATCGGATAACAGCGCTGTGTTAAAAGGTTGACTGCACTGGCGTTGTGTGGCGTTGGAGGCCGGTGAGCGGACATCCCAATTTTAGGTAATCCCCTCCGTCCCCATTGTCTGGTGAAGTGTGCGTGTTCAGCACATATTCATTAATGGTCCACTAGAGGACTTTTTTTTATTTCCATTTATATATTTTTTTTCCTCCATGTTTTTTTTTTTTTTTTTCAGTTGGGCTATCATTCCTAATTCACCCAAACTACCGCCACTGCATCAGCTTGATTTAGACTGTTCGTAGTGTGTCAGAGTGGCTCTTTTTTGCCAGTAAATAATAACCCACGTCTCAATGTCAATGCATTATCGAAATTGTACTGTATATATTTTTCACTCTCCCCACCCCCCGAAAACAGCCTCAGCGCACAGACTGTATCCCCCTCCAGCCACCCCTTCCCCCAGCTCTGTGGCTTTGATGTGGGTTATCAGTGAGCCCCATCATAGCCCTCTCTCTGCCCTCCCCACTCCCGAGTGTCAGCACCTTTTGATGTAGTCTGTGTGCTCTTCCAAATAGAATTTTTAATAAGGCATCATTATCATTTTGATTTCTCACTGAATAAAAGGAGTGACCTCTGGCATTTATGGTGTGTTTGTGTGTGAGTGTGAGGGTTAATTTTTTTGGGGTGGGTGTGGGGGTTAGTGGCTGGTAAAGAAGTTGACGGGTGTGTGAGAGTGTTCAAGCAGATATGGTTCATTGACATTAAGCTGAAGACTTTCCCTCGTGTGTTGCAAAGACTGGGCAGATCATCCCAGAGCAGGAGAACAGTGAAAGGGAGATGACAGTCGCTCTGATAACCCTCCTGTCATTTGGCTCTAAGCTCTTCTTCTCTCGCTATTGGCTCAAGCATCGCCAAAGCCTGACAGAAGCCTTGCGGCTAAGGGCTCACACGATTAGATACTGAACATGCCCAAAGGCCATAGGACTTCTCCACTGAGCTGCGGCTATACACACACACACACACAAAAATAAGTAAAAATAAGCTCTTCAGTTGAGCATCGACAACACATCAGCTCGAGACCAACACTGCATTTGCAAATTCTTGCCATTCTCTCTAGGATGATGCTGAGTAGACTACATCAATCCAGAGTACTCTTCCCCAAAGAAAGGAGAGCATTGTATGTGTGGCTTTGAATGAGCAGATATGGCACTTATTTATGAGGGGTGTGTGTGTGTGCGTGTGTGTGTACAATCAGGCTATTATGAAGCTCACCTGTGATGAATAATGCCATTATGTGGCAGGTTGCAGCCCTAACCTTGAGTTTGCTTTGCAACTGCTGCTGTCTAGGGCAGAAAGTTCACTTCGATTCAGGGGGATACATGGTGGACTACACCTCATCGTCTGAGACAAAATTGCACAAACGTAATATTATTCTGCACAAAAAGGGCCTTTTTTATCTCACATAAAAATCCCTCAGCTCCAACAGAACAAAGCCCCCATCACCACATGCTATTTTCCCTCTTCTGTCAGTCCATTTCCACTTTTTTTTCTCCCTCCTTTTCATTTGGTAGAAGAGGTTGCAATTAGCATGCTAATGATGCCATCCAAACCTCCTGAAGATCAAGTCTGTAGGAGTCCTCTTTGGGGTGCCAGCAGATGACAAAGAACCTTTAACAGAAATTGCAGGATGAAAATGTGCCTGTGTGTCTCACCCCCCCCCCCCCCCCTCTATCCCACTCCCTTTATTTTGGAGAGCCCATTCCTGCCTGCCTCCAGCTTGTTTTGGTTAATTATATTGGAGGATACTTTATTATCTCCATCTCTCTCTTTCTTTTTTTCTCTCTCTGCTTTCATAAGTGCACCTAGGCCTCGTGCACACCTCTGTGCTCCCCAGCGCTGCGTGAGGGTGCCGCGCCCTGGCTGAGGCCAGTGTGAGTGGCTAATTTAGGCGGCCCCCCTCGCCTGTGCTGTTTTGTTGAAGGGGTGAGGGATCAAAGGTGCGGAAGGACGAGCAAACGTGCTCAGTCGAGAGCGCTGAGGCTCCAGCGGCGGGGTCATGGATAATGAGTCACGGGTAAGGACCCCTTTAGAAGCCCAGTGCCCAGTCAGCATGCGCCCAGGATGAGGCAGGAAACCACGGCTGTGCCAGGATGTACCAGAGCACGGCATGGCCAATGAAAGGGCGTGCTTTTGAGACTGCATGCATATACAGGAAAAGAGCATAGTCTCTCTGTCCTTATACACACAAGCCCACACACGCACACATACACATGCTCTCCCTCTCTCTCATACATGCCAGAGCATTGGACAAAAACATTACCCCAAGCAGCATGTGCCTCTGGAAGAGAATCAGAAGGCTTTAGCTGTATATAATTGCTAAATAATAATAAAAATATAATGTGCAAAACATTAATGGTGAATGGATCCTAAAACTTGGTACTATGTAATTGTTTTTCGACAAATATATTGACTCTTTCTGGAGATTTTTTTTAGTCCTTTTGTCCATTTTTTAGTCCATTGTCAGGCCTGTCTCTCTCCCCCTCACTCACTCACACACATACAAGAGGCAAGGAGGTCCTGCTTGTGTGGTCAAGAGTGTGCAAATAAACAGGTTCAAAGCTGACCCCTGGCTTTGGATGGGAGGGAGGTAGAGAAGTGGGGCATCAGGGGGTCCAGCAGCACCGTCTGTTCAAAGCACCTGTGAGAAGACGCTGTGAGGCCTGGCCTTTTACCCCAGGCCGCCCCAACCTCTTCTCAGTCAACAGGGTAGAGGAGGGAGGGAGACACTGGACAACCTCCCAACACATACACACACACATGCAGGCTTCTCCACTTTCTGTTTCACACACTGGGTATTGCACCATGCCCATTGCACCATGCCCTGCAGCCTATTCAGTGCTTCTGCTCAAGACATGAATACATGTAAGATGAATACAATATGCTACCTTTACTTGATTGTTCCATTTATGTTATACGTTCTTACATAAGAAAATAATTTAGAACTGCGTTTCAGCAAAGGACATACATGTTCAGCATGTATGCAATAAAAACATGTAGCATAGACTATTAAATTTAAATAAGACGCAATATTCGGATAACATTGTTTAAATATGTTTCGCCTTTTGAAACGTTTTAAAAACTCATTTTTATTAACATAGGCCTTCTATAACGCGCCCTCAATTATAAAACATAAAAGTATTTAAAGTAGTAAAGTGAGAGCTCTGCAGTTAAATGAAGAATGTTCATCTAAACCTCAAACATTTAGGCTAATCCTTTGAAGTTAAATCTTCAGTAACCCGTATTAGCACGAGCTGCAGCAAGAATTGGGCTTCATCCTGAGCAATATTACAGGTCGACAACATGCCGTTGATGAAAATCCGCGAAAAGCTTGACAAGTTCCAGGCGAACGTGGAGCTAACAAAGACATGTTGGTTGAGAGAGGGTGCAGTTGATGGAACAAGGAGCAGTGGTGCGAGAGCGCCCTCATCGTTGCTGCTAAGATCCCGCAGTGTCTGGCTCGGCTCCTCATTCGGTGCTTTGCCTCTAACCGGCCTTGCGTTGACTTGGTGTGTTGAGCTGGACCATGCTCGCACGGAAGGTTTTTTTTTTTTTAGCGTTTCAGTGGTTAGGGATTTCACGTTATTGTGTTGTTGCTGAACAGCACTTTTACCGTTAGTGTGTGAAGTCTTCAGCACACCCTGCAGTTTTGAAATGTAAATTGATAACAGAGCTGACATTTTGGCTTCCTAGATGTGTTCTAATTAGCAAGGATAAAAGATTATGAAAAGCCAACGGCTTAGAATGTAAGAAAGTGATCCACAAAACAATTAAATCTTTATTAAAACGGTTGACTCTTAACATTGTAGAGTCAGTATGGTAAAATGCTCCCCTATCAGCATAGTAATAATATTGTAATTAAAATGGAGGCTCAATCCAGGTGTCAAAGAAATTGATTTTTTTAAAAAGATTTCTGTATTTCAAGTGGGCTTATCAGAGCTTGCTTCTGTGCATTAATTAACATCTGCATTCAGTTTTCTTCCAGAGGTAATCATATTAAGGGCTGTCTTAATGCTTCTCATGTACAATATTATAGCAGAGATTATTCTGCACTTGACAGATTGTATGGTTTAATGCATTGCCTGACTGTGCAGTGCTAATAGGCTGCATCTGCCCTTTTGTGTACCTCTGGGTATTGTATTGTTAACAGAGTGGGTCAAGTAGCTTGATGTGTGTTTCACTGAAATCCAAAGCCTGGCACCATTGTTTTGCGTGACACAGCTGCTACTCTGTGATTGACCTCTCTCTCTCTCTTACACCGTGACCCACAATTGGCGAGGCCAATTTAGCTATAGAAAATGCATTCAAACAATCCCTGCGGTTCACTTACAAGCACCACTGGAACACTCGCCCTTAGCCAAGCCTTTCCCCGACAATTGATATGTAACTTCTGTCAGAAGTGTCTGGTTGGTACAGCATTCGACATCGCTCCTCTGCCTCCACCACTCTCGAGGATCCTCGTGTGATGGGGTGCTGAAGAACACCCCTTGAACCATTTCAATTTGTGACATATATCCACCATTACTTTGTGCTGAAAATTACGATATGACCAAATTGCACTGTCAAATTTCAAATATGGTAAAAACCAGGCTGGAGAAACACTCACAGTTTAACCTCTGTCTGGAGAAAGGGTAGAGAGATTAGGGATACAATTTGAATAGATTATTTATCACACAGGGTCAGTCCATAGACACTGTGTGTTATGCACCCCCCAATTTATGAGTGAATGGAATATTCCAAGCATTATATTATTTTGACTGAAATGTCAAAAGAGGAGTTCTCTTTCACAAATAAGTTTGAATTGTCCTACTTCACCAATTCATAACCATTTATTTTGTTCATCTTCCTTCAGTGTTAACTATTATATTTTCTGCTAAAGTTCAGTGATTTATGTGATTATCAGAGGTCTTTTGGAGGATCTTGCCTGTTGACTTGTCACCTTTACATCACTGTGACAATCTCTGGAGGCACACCAAGTTTCATGAACTTCTGCCCATAGGGGTGTTGCAATTGATGCATTTCTGTATCTCAAGAACCGCTTCAGCTAGTTTTGAAATTTAGAATGTTTACACTTGGCCATGCTTACTCACATCTCCTTAAATTTCATTTAGCTCACTCAATAAAATTGCTGCCATCAGAACTCGGCAACCAAACCAATTTTGTCATCTTGTGATAATGCCGCATCATTACCACATTCTTTCAATGCGCTTTTAGTTTCATGAAATTGTGTCCATAGTCCACAATCTTTGCATCATGCCTAATTCTTTGGGGATCAATAAAGTATTTATCTATCTATCTATCTATCTAATTTCATGCAATTCTGTCTATAAGGGATGCTTAAACTAATACATTTCAGTATCTACTTGGACACCTACTGTAGGATCACCGCTTCTGGAAATGGGCATGTGCATTTATGCATCAAATCAGTTTTGGAGCAGCATGTAGTGTGCGGACATTTTGTGGAATTTACACGGTGCATTGTGCATTTCTAGTTTCAGCAATCATTGTGCAGTCAAGGGGAGATTATGTAAGACTTGCAGTCTACATGGAGTTGTAGAATTAGGAGTGGCAAGAAGTTGAGAAGTGAGATTTATTTTCTTTGCAGCACATAGAGCAGCGGTCATATTACTGCTATGTGGTACATGTAGTTATTTTTACGGATAAAGTCATGCACATGCTGTGATCAAATCTTTCAAATCTATTTTAGTAGTATAATATGTGCTTATAAAGTGTTCGAGGGCAGTAGTTAATCATTAATTAGAATAGAGCACCCAGCTTCCAGCACTGTATTCATTAATTAATGAGCAAGTTTCCACTAATGTTTAGCCCTTACTGTACTGTAGAGCCATTACTGTTATTGTATTAAACTTTCCTGTTGTTGTGTTGAACAATTACTGATGTGTTAAGCTGTGACTGTTTTTCTGTTAAAAACCTGTTGTTCTGTAGAACCATTACAGTTGTGTTTAAACCATTACTGTTGCCCTGTGAAACCATTACTATTGTTGTGTTGTTGAGCGTCCGGCTGACCTGTGTGTGTATTTGTGTTTTTCGCTGTGTGAGATGGAGGAGAGGGAGGCTCAGCTCCAGGAGTTGCAGGACACTATCACAGAGTTGCACCAGGACATCTCGCAGAAGGACCATGACAAGCTGTGGCAGCTACAGCAGCTTCACCACCTTGAGAGCCAGGTGAAGGAACTCACTGAGGAGGTATCACACAAACAACCACTTCCACACAAAGAATGGTTTATGTGAGACCATATGAAATGCATAAACAAACAATACTGAATGTTTAGTTAGGTATACTGAGGAGATATCACACACTACTATCTGTCCATACAGAAAAATTGTATTTGTTCTTAGGATTTTGCTCATGGTATTAAATTAGCAAATAGATTTTGCCAGGTTGTATAATTAACTCTAGTTAGACTTGAGTCTTTGCACTTTGTCATTTAAATTAGCGCCTATTATGTTTAATAAGGCATAGGTATCTTCTGACCAAATAGAAATTTATATATTTTTGTTATAGACAACAAGCAGTAGCCAAGCATTTTTCTCAATTAGTCTGTTACATTTGATATGAATCAGTGGTTAATGCAGATAGCATGGAGTTCTGTGCGGTAAATAATTTAGCCATATGAAACCGAATCAGCTATTTGAGATCAGCCAAGCCATATCTCTTGAGTGCACAGGTCATTTTGCAATTTCCTGTCATGCTTTTTTATTTTCATCTCTCAGTCACTGCTGGCATTCCTTTGTGATCCTGAAAATCATTACTTTACTGTATATACACATGCACATCTTTTAAAATCAACTAGATAAGCTCTTGAGCACATGGTGATGTACACTGGCTCCTCTCTTTAGGCAATTCACTCTCTTCACATCACAGCCACGGTCACACTCACAGTCTCATCCAAGGCACCAGCTCCACACTTAATTAATGTTCCTGCACCTGTCACCCGTCTTTTTTCATAACACAGTCCCTTAGAAAAAAGAAAAGAAACACAAAGAGCTCAGGGCTCAAAGCTGTAAGTCTTCTTCGGCCATCCAATCAGCCCACTGTTTTCATATTAGGCCCGCTCGCGCCGAGCTTAAGGATTGGCGTGTCAGGGTTTGATTGAAGAGGTCACTCCTCAGAGTCGATGTTGTTGAAACTCCAGCAGAACTTGTGCTGTGGCATTGGCCCTCGTGCTCTCCAGAAGTGGTCCTAAGGTATAAATATTGAAAGGCATCAAAGTGTGCTGAATAGTGCCCCAAATGTTCTAACCTTGAGAGAGCTTGTTCTAGTAAAAAAAGAGAAAAGCTGTACAATATTATTTATAAAGCAGAAAAAAGCCTTGTTGTCCGTCTCTGTCCATAATGGGGTGAATGTACTCCCAGTGCTCTTGACAGGGTGGAGATGAGTGATTTGTTTATTTGCCTCTTACAGGTCCAAAATTCAGAGGAGACAATAGCCCAGCTCAAGCAGGAGATGTCTGAGAGAACGCCAAGCAGCCTGACTCGGGAAGTGAGTGCTTTGTGTATACTCTCACTTTTTTCTGTCTATCTATAAGTGCAGCATAGGGTGTGGATGTATATGTGTACCATATGTGTTTATTCTCACTTGCTCCCAGAACACCAACGTGTTTCCAAACACCCCACTGGTAATTAGTCAGAGGTGTTCTCGGGCACTCTTACACACACACACACACAGGCGCGTGTTTTCACGCAGTGGGTCAGGTTGTTGCAGGGTTCCTACGCAGTATGGAAAACCTGGAAAAGTATGGAATTTGATTTTAGTAAATTCCAGGTCTGGATAAATATGGAAAAAAGAAACAAGGGTTTGGAGAAATATTTGTGTTTCCAGACTATTGCATTTGCAGTACTAATCACTTCACTCAGGTCATAATAAACCATTCCGACTGTTGTGAGCTTAACTGTCAGTCCCCATCGTCAAGATACAACTATGAAACAACTAAAAATGACCAAGCTAAATGGACGAATATTAAGTGTCATTTTTTAATTCACTTCAGTTGTCCATACCTTTGTTTTCACCGAGTTATCCCAAACCAGAAGTGGTCGCAATGTCAAGAATATGGTCAGAAAAATCTAACGAGAAGTTTGGAAATTTGAGTATGGAAAAAGTATGGAATTTTGAAATGGAAAATGTGTAGGAACCCTGTTGTTGTCAGACAGACTTTGCCGCCCCGGCTCCGAGAGCCGAGCGTGGGGCCGCGGTGGCCTGGTCCCTGATTGCTGATTGGATGTGGAGGAGCTCGCTAATGAGCACCGATGCTCCTGGTCCTGATGATAATGGAGGAATGGGAGTCTGAATGGGAGCCCTGTTCATTCCCCTTTCCTGCGATTCCCACGAAGAGCCAACTATCTCTTGACATCTCCAGCGCATCTGGCATGGGGCCCAGGGACGCTGGGAGTCAATTAACTCTAATGAATTGCAATATTGTGCAATTTTAATCAGACTCTAATTTTACGTAATTACCTTATAATTTCTGGATAGGATTATATTGCAATTTGTGTCTTCAGGAAAGCGGGAGGCGAAGAGTTCAAGTGGGCACCCTCGCAAGGCATGGTACTGACTGAGTGACTGAGTGAGTGAGTGAGTGAGTGAGTGAGAGCACAAGCAGCGGAGCGTTTCCAAACGTCTTTTCTTCATGGGCGATGTAGTAATGAATTGCATGTAAGAGGACGGCCCTTTCCATGTTGCTTGTTGAGTTTGAGGCGGTTGGTGAGTTTGAGGTAATTGTGTGAACGTTGCCGCTGTGATGAGTGAAAGATTGTGTTAGATGGCCAGGTCCTGTGATAAATCCCTCACGACTTTTCTCTGCAGCCCAGACGCCTGTGAAATTTGGGCCGATTTTACAAACATTCTGGAAGGTTCCCACCTCGCTGCTGATTGGTTGGAACTCTCCGGGAGGCCTGTGCCTTTTTTCCTCAGATGGCTAAGGAGCGGTAGGTTCTGGTAGCAAGTGGGGGAAACAGGCTTCATAAAATGCCCATTTGTATCACAGAAATCTCCATGTCAGGGGTTTGGGCTCTGGTTATGGCAGAAGGTTAGAGAGTTTAACAGCTTGCTCTCACTGCCCACAGTCTGGGTATTTTCATCTGCCTGAGGGGATGGAAGGACTCTTGCCCCTATCTTCTATCTCTGCAGTCCCTTTCTCCATCCTCTCTTCCTCTCCCTCTCTTCCTCTCTCTCTCCTTGCTCCTTCTCGCTGTTGCGGAAACGCATTGGAAAGGAGAGGCAAAGTCACACTACATTAGTTTGGTTGTGGCTGTGGCGGCAGAAAGCCATTACTCTTCCCTGACAGTATCAAAGAGAGGCAGTGGAGCTGGGGTGCGGCCAGCCCTCCGAAGCCCCCCCCCCCTCCTCCCTAACACCCTTACGCCCTCCTTCACCACTCAGCCCCCCCCCCCCCCCCCAATTCCTTCCTCCCTGCCATGCACCGCTCGCAGGAAATTGCCTCATACTTCAGCGAGCAGGAGGTGACACGGCAGCGACACCCACGCATGTGTCACTTTCAGGACCCAGGGCCTGGGTGGGGAGCAGCCTCTTAAGTCATAGACAAGTGCTGCCCAGGGATCAGCCAGAAAGGGGGCCTGGACGCTGCCCTGGGACCGGTCCCAGAATGGAGCTTCGGCGAGGGTCACGGAGGCCTGAGGGGCCTTAGGAGCGGTCGGTGGCGCTGTGGTTCTGCTGGACATCCTCATGATGGAGCAGTGGGCAGTAAGCAGGTGTGTAGTGGAGGGAGTGGCAGGGACGTGGTATGTTAAGGGGAGGTCATGACCATGGTGAAGAGCCTCAGCTCTGTGTTGACTCTAGTGTGCCACTCTTGTAACCGCATTCTCAGCTCAGAGCTAAAAGGTTGGGGTGAAGTGGTGTGTGTGTGTGTGTGTGTGTGTGTGTGTGTGTGTGTGTGTGTGTGTGTGTGTGTGTGTGTGTGTGTGTGTGTGTGTGTGTGAGTGCAAGTGTGCACACTTACACATCTCTCGTCTCTGAAGAGCTGTTGTGCCTCTGACCTTGTCTTTCAAAGTGAAGGGGGCACATGAAATGTTTAGCCAACATGGAGATGATTAGCATTGTTCATGAAGACATTTTTTTTTTCAAAGTTAAATATGGGCTGAACTCATTACATTCAAAAAGCACACATTGCCAAGCCTCCTAACAGGGATTACAACAGTAATCCGTAATTCATTAATTTGTCTGTGATGTTTACCGTCAAAGCACACATGCAATGCATAATAATAATAAGAATGCCAAGAACTAGAACAGCTGCCACAAAGCCCTCTATCAAAGCCAACGCTGGAGCTGAGGAGTGGCAATTGTTTAAAGGAGGGCTGAATATGTTTTGTTGTTTGGGAGCAATCAGGCTGGAGGGGTAGTCTCATTTGGGGGTAGAAATCTGTTCATGTTGCCTCTGTTTCTGCTTTAGCATAACCAACCCCCCCCCCCCACCCCCCCACGTGCGCACACACACACACACGTGCACACACACACGCCTAACCACCCACCCCACCCTTGAGGAGCCTGATGTTTATTGCTATTCCAAAGCAGCTTTTGTTGTGATTGTCTGTGCTCTCTGTCCCCCTTTCTCCTTGTTTCCACTCTCCTTTCATTTTGTGTGGGGCTGGAGGGCGCTCAGGGAGGTGAAGAGAGAAGGGGACGTGTGTGTGTGTGTGTGGGGGGGGGGCAGTCCCGTTGCTGCTGCAGCCCGTCGCCGTGGCAGCCGAGCCGCTGGGTGATTAGAGGGAGAGTGCTTCTCAGCAGGGGTTTCTGTTTTATATTCATCAAAAGAGCTTGCTTTGATTTGCTCCCTCTTTGACGAGTGTGACAGCACAGGCTGCCGCAGCATCGCCAAGGAAATCGTGCACTTATCCCCTCCTCCTTCGCCCAACATCCCTCCAAGCTGTGCAGCCACCCAACCCACACTCCCACCCCCCCCCCCCCAAAAAAAAAAAAATCTCCACTCCCCCCTTTCGCCCCAGCCCAACCCCCTAGGCTGCCTCGCCATCTTATTAATTTCTCCATTATTATTAATATCACCTCTTTTCACTCAAATGGGCCGACTTCTTCCAAGGTCATTCTGTAAGATTTGCTGAGCGGAGCCTCCCTCCCGTCCCTCCCTGTGTTATTACCAGCCTCACAGTAATGGCCTCCTCTGACTTTTTTTCTTCCTTTTTTTTTGCCTGGTGAACGTGTTGATTTGCAAAAAGCACTATTTTTCTTGTGGCAGAAAAGGGGATTTACAGACATCACCTTTGCCGCTTCAATGGAGACCCGTCCAGGCCTAGTTATCTAAATATCTGTGGGCGACCACTGAAGACAGATTCTTCTTTGTGTTTTGAAGGGACGAGTTTTCTACTGTGTCTGCATGGCCTTGTGAAGTTTCAATTCTCAGTCTTCCAGCTCTGCTTAATGTAAAGCAAGTAACACTCTCAGGG
This sequence comes from Alosa pseudoharengus, assembly GCF_046254945.1. Classification (NCBI taxonomy): domain Eukaryota; kingdom Metazoa; phylum Chordata; class Actinopteri; order Clupeiformes; family Clupeidae; genus Alosa; species Alosa pseudoharengus. Next base: position 34,627,322 of record NW_027468630.1, on the reverse strand, counting down.
GTGCCTTAGCATTGCGCTCTAGTTCCTTTCAAATGCATTTTTTCTGCAGTTGTACGTAGTGTTTCTATGAAACTGGTTTTGTGCCTTTTTTGGTCAATTGTGTATTTGTATACAGGTATAATACTAGTTCCGTATGCTGGTGTTCTATCAGTGGGCAGGTAACTGTGTGCACCTTTTGTATGTAAGGAGAAACTGATTAGATGTTAAAATCAGAATGGTAGAAGACAGGAGAAACTGAATAATGTTACAAGCAGAAAGGCAGAAGAAATTGGATGTGTTCATGAATGGAGGCCCCTGAGAAAGTGAGGACTATTCTGGTACCATTTATTTCAGCACAATGAAATGCCTGGATACTCCTTCACTGCTGTTGCTGGCCATGCAAAAGTTCTTGGTGTCTGTTTTCTATCCATTCAGCAGTTTGTGACTCTCCACAGCTCCTTGTTCATTCACAGAGGAGGACACTTCTCTCTGTGCTGTGCAGTCAATACTGCAGTCTGTGATGGCCTAGACTAACATCACACACACAGACACACACACACGCCTGCTATGCAGTTTACCCACTCTGCTACACCAGAGACATAAACCACACATTTGTTCAGGTGAGTGCACACACACACACACACACACGCACACACACACACAGACGACACACACACACACACACACATACACACACACACACACACACACACAGACACACACATGCGTGTGCACGTGCTTTAGGATTGCTACCAGCCCAGCCAGGAAATTAACAGCGTAAATTATTAAAGCAATTTTCAACTCTGCAAACAACACAGAGCTGAGCAGGCGTGTGTCTTAGTATCTGTGTGTGTGTGTGTGTGTGTGTGCGCGTGTGTGTGTGCATATGTTCACATTTTTGTGTGTGTGTGTGTGTGCAGGAGTTGGTGAGGGCCGGACCAGTGGTACGTAGCCCATTTACTTGCTTCCTGTTCCCCACGGCAGCCTGACTAACAAGGGCACCCCCCAAGTCTAGCTTTGTGGGAGGGGGAGATGGTTTGGTAACATCACACACACACACACACACAGCCACCTCTCCAGTAACTGGAAATCATATGTGAAGTGGCCATTTGCATCCCTCAAGTGGCAGTGGTAGCGACCACGGAATGGACCTCGAAATGAAATGCAAACAACTGGGGCGCAGCCAGTGGTCCAGCTCGCTCTCTGTCTCTCTCTCTTTCGCTCTCCCTTGTCTCTCTCTCTCTCTCTCTCTCTCTCTCTCTCTCTTTCGCTCTCTGTCTCTCTCTCTCTCTTTCGCTCTGCCTTGTCTCTCTCTCTCTCTCTCTCTCTCTCTCTCTCTCTCTTTCGCTCTCTGTCTCTCTCTCTCTCTTTCGCTCTGCCTTGTCTCTCTCTCTCTCTCTCTCTCTCTCTCTCTCGCTCTCTTTCTCTCTCTCTCTCTTTCGCTCTCCCTTGTCTCTCTCTCTCTCTCTCTCGCTCTCTTTCTCTCTCTCTCTCTCTCTGCTGCTTGATTCCTGCCTCCCTGCAGCCCCCTGCCGCATCCCACGCACACCACAGCCGCGGCGTCGGGTTCATGAAACGTGTCCCGCACCCGAGGATAAGAAGGCAGCATCCGTGTCACATATAATACATAAATTCATGCGTGGTGCCCTCCCCCACCCCCCAGTGTTCGCCTGTCCCCAGTGTTTGTAAGTAAATATTCCGCCGACTTGGGTGTGAGCTCGAGTTGCAACTTCTCCCTTTAATTTATTTGGGTTTGAGGAGGGGAGGGGTGGAGGGATGCTCCCAGCGCTCGCCACTCATCTCGTATCGGTTCATCTTTAAACAGTGAGCCTCCATCTGGAAGTGTCGCCAATCAAATCTGACAGGTGTGCCACATTGTATGACAGTGGTGCAAGTGTGTGTTTCTCAAGCTGTGAAAATGCCCCAAGATAAAAGTTACTGATGCCTGGTAAACACAGCCTGGTGGCGCAGAAATTTGACTCTGTGCATTAAAATAAATGTTCTGTGTGTGTAATGTTAGAGGGAGGGCGAAGGTGTGGGCACTAACTGCAGCCATTGCTAGTTTGATGGCTGTTTGAATAGAGTTTGATTGCGGTTTTAGGACTGCGCTGATGGCTCTGTGATGATCTTCCCCAGGTGTCTGATTTAGCTCAAGGTGACTTGTCAGGCCCCGCTAGCCAGAGACTCCTGCCAGCTTTTTATCTAAATGGCTATGATGGCAGAGACCACTGGAGAGCCAGCGGCTCCCTCTGTCACATCAGGTGTACTCGTGCCTCACTGAGCCTCCTGCCTCCTCCTCCGCACATGCTCTCCTGTTTATGTGACAGAGAAGGGAAAGGAATGGTAGCTAAGGAAAGTGGGATCTCACAGTGACACGCGTACAGGTGGATGTATATGAATATGAGTAGGCATGTAAAAACATGTATTAACTGTCCTAGCTTTTAGGAAATGGCATACACAGTACAGCTCTGTTAACACACATGGAGGCCATCAGACGAGCGGCTGTAATTTGTTGGACTTTCAAATGAAAATGTGTATTATTGTGCAAAGAGCTATTCAAATAATGGCGGCTACACGTCTTACAAATTTGACTTGGCAAGGTCAGGTTGTGACAGTTGATGGTTACACAACTCTGCAGCCTTGCAGCCTTTAATCCATTAATCAGGCCTTGATTTATATCAGCCCCATCATTTGTCCCATCCAGCAGGATGTGAAAAGGGCATAGCTATTTGCAATACCATTCAAAACCCTGAGGTCACATAGAAATTTCCATGGAATGAGTTTGAATAGGAAATATGCCAGAATTGAATAGGAAATATAGTCATTGTCAAGGCAGGAGATACAGTACTTATTTTTTAATTGAAATATATTATATAAATATTTTTTTTTCACCAAAGAATCATGTTTTTCTGTTTTCATGGAATATACATGCACATTTTTAAGTGACCTCGGACTTCTGAACGACAGTGTAGCTACCACTTGAGTGCATTGGTTTGTAGTTTTGTTTTCTCCTCTAGTTTGTGCTAGTTTTGTTTCAGTTTGTTGTATATCCACAGGAAACTCAGAGCTCAGACTGTGCTGCGCCCCATTTCTCGAGTCCATTCCATCAGGCGTCAGCGCCGCATCAATGCAAGCACAGCGATGCAAATGCAGCTAAGGAGTAGGCGCTTGCCAAGTGTGCTGCTGAGTTTGTTTTGCCTCTAAAGAGCGTATGCTGTTTTAGTTGTAGTGTTTGTGTATGATTAAGGCTCGGCTTTGTGAGCGATTGAGGTGTCATTGCGTTGTTGTTTTTTCTCTTTCTTTTTCTTTTTTTTTGTTTTTGTTGGTGGGAGCGGCTCAGTATTGTCTGCTCTCCCTGGCCCTCTGAAGTCAGGGGTTTTGATAGCACTGTTGACACAGGCAGCACTTGGCAGCCCTGTGCCTTTGTTCTCCCAGGAAAGAATGCCAGCGGCATTCGAAAGCAATAAACAGGAAAGAGAGAGAGAGAGGGAGAGAGATAGGGAGGAAGAAGGTATCAAATTTAAAGCATTCTCGTCAGATGAAGAAAAAGGAATGCTGTTGAACTTAGCATGATGCTGTGCAACATCCTTCACCCTCCGCCAGATCGCGATAAGGAAAGTAACTATGCAACATTAGCGTAAAAGTAGCTAGCATTATCAGACAGGGGGCACCCCAGCAGGGCCAATCTTATCAGTCGCACCGAGCCCCTATCAGGCCAGATCTCTTAGTATTGCAGAACGGAAACCGATCACGATAAGTCCTGAGAAAAATCCCCCCCTTACACGGAAACACCTGTCCCAGCCTTAAAATGGCTTTGGAGGAGAGCCGGCTGGAGCCAATTATTTCTCGCAGTCAGCAGGGCTGGTATCTGCTGGGATTAGTGCAGGAAGTGCTGACCACGGGCTTGGACCTGCCTGGTCACCCATGACCACCCCCGCCGGCGGAGCAGAGCGCTAGTCGGGCGGCTGGTCGGCACCTGTGTGCGGCACGGCGTGGTGGTGTGGGATGAAGGTGGAGCAGAGCCCATCCCATCTCACCAATTCCCCTCACCCATGTAGCTCTGCCAGACCCGGGGGAGAGGGGGCGGGGAGTCTTTTTTTCCTCACACAGTTGGAAGAAGCTGTGGAGGTGAGTTGGGCAGTGATGGACAGAGAGAGAGGGTGGGGTGGTAGTGGGTGGGGATGTTTGGTGTGATTTTGGTGCATGCTAATGGATTTGTGGTTTGTGGAGGACTTAATGTGTCTTGATGTGATTTGAAATCTATTTATTATAGGCACTGTGAGGAGGTGTGTGTGTGAGAGTGTATGTGTGTGGGTGTGTGTGTGTGTGTGTGTGTGTGTGTGTGTGTATGTGTGTGATAGAGAGAGAGAGAGTGCTTGTGTGTCAGCGGTCTGGCTGTGGACGTGATTGTGTTTTGATGAGGTCTCAGTGGCGCGCCCCGCTCCTCTCCCGTTTGAGATGCGTGGCGTCACGCATCCCCATCGCTTTCCCAATTTGACAGCTGATGGGATCTTAGATGGAATGTGTAAGGCTCTGAATTGCCAGCAATATACATAATGACCTCATTTCTCTTTCCCATCCGTCTGTCCTCAGCGGTACTCCTCCTTAAGCCTGCATCCTCCCATCTCACATGATTCTCTCTCTATCTCTCTCTTTCTCCGTCACTCTCTCTCTCTCTCTTACTGCAATCTGTCGCTACATCTCTCTTTCTTTCACCCGAGCCTCGATCCCACGCTGTCTCCATCTTAGACCCTCTCCACTCTGGCCAACATATCCTCATATTTCATCAGAAAACGGCTCATTGGGCTAACCCATCATCTCCGTCCCCTGTGTGTGTCTCTCACACTCTGTGTGTGTGTGTTGAGTATGAGAGAAACCATATGTTCTGCCTTCTTGTCAGGGAGGATACCATCACTCTTCCTCACATCCGTGTAACCAGTAGAAGCAGCAGCACTGACATCTGGCCAGTTAAAACATTTCAACTTGTACCACTTCTAAGCAGGCCAACAGCAGCACTCTCAGACTCACCAGATTACTCAGCATCTATGGGAACATTTACAATATGTTCCCTGTCTCTTCTTAAAGATCGCTTTCTCCAGGCTTCCCCTCCTGACAAGGCAGATTCAGATTGATGCAAAGGGGCAATGGTATCCAGTATTCAGATGGACTATATATTTATCTTCAATCTAGGTGCTGGTTCTATTCATTAAGATATTTCCCTATATTCACATGTATTTGTGCGCTATATATTTGCATGTGCCTTGCAGCCTTTTGAAGGGAGCCCATGTATACATAGACCAGTAGGATATGAATTCATATGTGTGCATGATGAAGAGAGTGTTTACTACCGCTGACAGACAGGATGTGAGCCAGCATTTCCCTGTACTGTCTCCAGTTTGAGTTAATGGATATAAAGTAGAGAATACAGATAGCTCCCTAATCTGATTTCTCCTGAAACTAGGCACTTTTTCCCTCCCGTGCAGTATTGCTCAGCATGCATATAGGATTGCATGTTTGATTTGTGGCCTCCTCTACCCAGCCCCCCTCCACTGCGAGAGAGAAAACGGAGATAGAGCAGGCGAATATGGGAGAGATTTGTGTACTGGCAGAGTACCTATCGCTGGGGCTTTTTTTTTTTTTTTAAAGAAGTGCCTGGGACGTGGACATTTCTCACCGTGGCGTTTCATAACGCCGAGATCACTCGTCCTTATCGCCAGTTCGCTGGAGTCTCGCCAAAACTCCTGCCTAACGCCGCAGTCAGTGACACATGGTCCTCTATCTGGCAACCCCCCCCATCCACCCCACCCCGTCCCCCAAATGCATTACCCATCAACCCCCTGTGCCATTTACATCCATTTGCCCAGTGCTGTCATCGAGCCCCGACCACAGGAGAGGCTGTATTTATTTGGATAGATTTACATCTATTCATCATATTTTACAAACTCTGCTTTCAATTTGTAACTTGCTGAAGTCTATTTTTCAGAGCCATTTTAGAGACACAGGCTATTTATCGTATTTCTTTGTGGTGCTGCCTTACAAATACATAGCCCAGGTACTGTGTGTGTGTGTGTGCGCGTGTGTGTGCGTGTGTGTGCGTGTGTGTGTGTGTGTGTGTGTGTGTGTGTGTGTGTGTGTGTGTGTGTGTGTGTGCGTGTGTGTGTGTGTGTGTGTGTGTGTGTGTGTGTGTGTGTGTGCGTGCGTGTTAGATTTGTGTATATGGATGAAGTGTCTCTTTTTTCCTCCCTCCTCTGCACAAGCAAACCAGCTTTGCTGTATTATTCATCAGTTGGCCGGCGCTGCTCATGCGGCTGCTGCAGAGGCAAGGTGCGGCAGGAGACAGTGGCTGTGGCAGCGGCGGTGGTGCTCACGGGCATGAGACGAATAGTCACATGGACACGACCGCTCCTCCAACTCTCCTGCGGGCTGCCGCCGACCTGACAATGGAATTCATTTTCTGAGGAGCTGGTGTGCCTGTGTCTGTCTGGGCTGGAGTGTTTTTGTGCTGTGCTGTGCTGTGCTGTGCTGTGCTGTGCTGTGCTGTGCTGTGCTGTGCTGTGCTGTGCTGTGCTGTGCTGTGCTGTGTTGTGTTTGTGTGTGCTGGTGCGTGTGCACACTGGCCAGGATTGCGGTAATGAGATTGGGCAGTTGCCTGCTTTAGTATTAAAGGCACATGACTGCTGCCGCCACCACACCCGCCTCTGCACACACACACACACACACACACACACACACACACACACACACACACACACACACACACACACACACACACACACACACACACACACACACACACACACACACACACACACACACACACATACTTCCAACTTTAAAAGCAGTAAAGCACGCGGGGATGCAGTGAAATGTTTACGGGGCTGCAGTGGCGTGGGCAGTGCGCGGTGAGGGGAGGGATATAAACCGCAGCTCATCTCTAATCACTCATCGACGGCCATCAATCTGCCGCCTGGCCCGGGGTCCTCATAGTGCAGCCCAGCCCAGCCAGGGTCTGCCCCGGCAGAGAAAATTTTTCATCCTGCACCTGCCCACCCGCCACGCCAATAATGACCACGCAGAGTTAAGCATTCCTCCATCTTTCATTATCTGCGTCAGCCGCCATAAACCAGGATACCGGAACCTGGGGTGCTCAGCGCAAATCACTGCCATGGGTGGTGATGGTAGCCGCATCGGTGCGCAGGACGTGACGTGAAAGGGGTGAGTGAGCTGGAGAGAGACTGGAGCATTGTGGCCTCAGTGGGTGGGGTGAGGGCTGGGAGTTTGGGTGCAGAGTACAGGATGAGCCACGGCAGGTGGAGATAGCAGGACCGTGACCCTGCATAAATCTCCCCACCCCAGAGCAGAATGGGAAATTTCTCTTTGGTATTTAAGCAGGGGGGATAATCTCTCACCCAAATGATCTTCCTTTTTTTGGATGAAGGTTTGTGCTGTTGGACTGTGAAGCAAGTTTAAGGCAGAGTTTTTTTTTTTATTCGGTTAAATAAATGATATTATAAGATGTTTCCAAGCGTTGGCCCACAGGGTTGGGATTGTCTGGAGCGTTTGGTTGCCATGTGGGGTGCCAGGTTTGTCCTAAGCCTCAGCAGCTGGCCGCCTCTGATTTGAACCCCATTCTGGGTGGGATTGCCGTTGCACACAATCATCACATTGGATTAAAAGTTTTTTTGATTTTAAGTACTCAACTCCTTTGCCAAAATCAATTCAGAAAGTCAATAGCTGGACTCACAGCTGCATTTCCCACTTCCCCAGCAAGTCGGTGTGAAAGCATAGCACAGTACAGTGGCATACCTCCACTCTTTCTTTTCCTTCCTCCTTTCTTTCTCTTTTTCTTTATTTCTTTCATTCCCTTTCTTTCTATCTTTCTCTCTTTCTATCATGCTTAGGCCAGAGTGCCTTCCCAGGAGCTCATTAAGGCTTGGGGAATCTCCACTTAAACAACTTCAGGTTCTAGCATTTCCTCTCCACAGGATATCAGCTGCATCTCTGACCTCTTATTTAATAATGTCATATTCATGTACATGTAGCCTACTGTCCATTCACGTCGATCCACTATGACAGGAATGACTGATAATGATTAGTTGATAGAAGGCATTGACATTTTTAGTGACCATCTTCTCAAATGGCTTTCATTCCAATCTTTGAGATGGTGTTTCTTGCAGTGGATGTCCATATTATCTGGACTCATCTCTTAGCCCAGGATAGTTCCTGGCATGTGGCTGATATTGCCACTGCCCCTTTGGGTATCCTCCTGTATGTGTGCTAATATCCCCTAGCAATCAAACTTCTAATCACAGACAAAGACCACCCACCCCTCTGAAGCTCTGAAGATGTCACATTCCTCATTTCCTGCTTGTCTGTGTGTGTTTCTGCAGTATGTCTGCCTGCTTTGCTCCTGATGTGTTGAGCTGCACTAATTGAGCACCGCTGCAGACAGAGGGGGCTTTGCCATCCTCTGTTGACCCTCAGTGCTGCCTCTGGAAGCAGCAGCACTATATTTAGTCATATCTGGCCTGAACGCACTCCGCCAGGCTCACAGTTTTTTGGATGTGTGCGTAGGTGGTATATGGTGGAGTGTATTGCACACATACACAGCCACACACTAAGGGCTGGTTGTAAATCTGCATTGCTAAATATGCCTTATGTTCAAATATGCCTTAGCATTGTTGCACATGAAATGTGCAACAATGCTAAGGCATATTTACATTTTATATCATGTGACTGTTCACTAATTACAAATTACAAGTTTATTATTTTGAATGAGGCTGCTTGTGATCTCGCTCAGATATAGGAAATTAGTTTATTGTTAAGTAGGCCAGGCACGCATGGAGATACTAAGCTGTGGTCTGACTACAGCTCTCTCTCTCTCTCTTTTCTCCCCCTCTCTCCTTTATTCTCTCTCTCTGTCTCTCTCTCTCTGTCTGTCTCACACACACACTGTATATACACACTGCACACACTCACAGGAGAGATGAGGGTCGAGGAAATTGGCTGCGGTGCTGTATAAGATGGGTGTCAGCGTGTCCTCTCCTCGGCAGCCATAAAAGTTAATTAAGAAAAGAAATTTTTATTGTGCCTCACTGCTTGAACACGAGCTGCTGGCTGCTGCTTAATAATGCCCCTCTCGGAGCTGTTGTCAAGATGAAGAGCCCCTCTGAATAATGTGTGTAGAATTTGGTGTGTGTGTGTGTGTGTGTAAAGTTGTGTGTGTAAGTGTGCTTGCATCAGCTTAAGTGCCTAAGTGTAATGTGTATACGCAGATTTCCGTGTGTGTGTGTGTACATGTGCACACCGGTGTGTGTGTGTGTATTCACTTGTGTATGCGTCTTTGTTTGTGTGTAAACTGTGTGAGCATTAGTAAGTGTGAGTTTGTTGAGTTGATGTTTTTATGTGTTATTTTTTTTTTCGGATTAAGCCCCATTATTGACAAGATGAATATGCTTCGTAGAATGCAATTATTCTTGGGCAGAATCTTTTCTGAGTGTTTCTACCCTCAACCCCATAGTTCTCTATGATTCCAGAACCAGATGGAAAAGCCTGGTGCACTTGAAAGTGTTCCATGCTCATTGAAAGCAATTGTGTACGCGACCCTGTGAATGGAGTGTGTTGCAGTGGAAGGGCACTTTTCAGATAAGCAGTGATTCTTATTGGTGGTTCTGTTTTCTCCTGATCAGCGCTCGTGTTCGCTCGTTGGTACCCACAGGATATTTTCAGGGGTTCAGTGGGTAACTCAGACTTTTACATGGGGTTTGTCAGAATGAAGAATGCTTTTCCCCCCTTCTGCTACCTTCAAACATCACTATACAGTACTATAAATGCAAAGCCTAGCCAACCTGTGAAATTCAAACCAATCTTTATTCCACTCACTCACTCACTCAAGGTGCTTCTTTACCTTTCTCTCATGTTATTCGTTATGCTCAAAGGTTTTTATGAAGTTGAACATGTCACTGTGTTGATCAAAGGGCTGTGCTGATGGTCTCTGGACACAGTAGAGGAAAGGAGGAGGAGAAGGGGATGGAGGAGAGGAGAGGAGGATGAGCACTGAGGCAGAAAAGGATGCATTAAGCAATTAAAGTTAGGGGGCAGAAGAATTGATGCAAGGGGTGATGCAAGGAGTTTTTTTCCCTCCTTCGTTCAGTAATTGCCTAGCTATCACCGGCGATCACAAGGGAGTGAGGCCAGGGGAGATGGTGTGAGTGTGTGTGTGTGTGAGGGAGAGAGCAATGTGCTGTACATCAGCATTTAATCCTGAATGTCTTCAGAATACATGACTCACACATACACACAAACCAACTAACACACAAACACACAACCAAGCGGTAGTACCCAGGCAGGCACACATCATTTAAAAGAATGGATTCAGACACTCCCTACGCTGGTCATAGCGTCACGCACCAACACCCTCACTCCCATCTGAGCTGCACCAAAACACTCGTCCCCCCCCTGCACACACACACACACACACACACACATACACTCACTTTCTTCACGTCTGCATGCACGCACCATGCTTGTATAATTATGTACGTATCAATATTTGATGAAGAACACAGGAGTTAGCGCCCCGCAGTATTTGTGAGCCTGAATGGTGGGATTATGTTAACAGTGCTCACACAGGCTCATCTATGATTTATCTGGTGTCCACGCCAGAGCGCCAGCCTCGCGCTGTTTCCTCACTTTAAAGCATTTGTCTCGCCTGTCTGTGGGAGATAAGATACTGCAAAAATGCTCCGGTCTCAGGACAGAGCTGAGCAGAGGGAGTGCAGGGAGAATGTGTGTGTGTGTGTGTGGGTGAGAGAGAGAAATGGGGATGGAGAGAGAGGAGGGTGAAAGAATAAGCAGGAAACAAAAAGAAACAGATGGAGGGGTGAGGAATGGACAGGCAGTGAGAGAAAAAGAGGGAATGAGGAGAGAGAGAGGAGGAAAGCAAGAGTGAACAAGCAATAAGAGAGAGAGAGAGAGAGAGAGGTGTACCCTTTTGTTTGTCGGTGGTGTGAGAGTGGTTCCGGGGAGAGCAGCAGCTGTGATTAATGCTAATGTATGTAGCTGTGGGGAGGGGAGGGGCGTTCTGCAGCCTGATTACCAGCAGTGGCAAGGAGAAGCAAGGGAGGGGTGGCGGGCGGCGGGGGTGACCTGGACAGGCACCTCATTTCATTTAATACATTGGAGCATGCAGTGGCGGAAAGTGCTAGAAAGGGTGGGAGATAATCAAGAGGCAGGGCCCTTCTAAATGTGCGCCGAGATGACACGGAAGAGATTGGATTTGGAAACGAGGAGCCGTGCAGGCAGAGTTGCGTCGTGCGGAACACGATTGATTGATTCCATTCAGGTGATCGGTCTGCTGATAAAGAATGAGTTATTTTATTTTCCTCCTCTTTTGCCCTCTTTTTAAGTACAAAAAAGGGGAGAAAATCTGATGAGTTTTTTCAACCTTAATACAGTGAACGCCAAAATAAGGGCTTTTTTCATGGTGCGGCGTATCCCTGATTCAGCTCTCCCGCATCTTAACAGTGTCACATAAATAAACAACACATCATAAATGTCTGTCTGAAAGCAAAAAGTATTTTCAAAATAGCTATGGACAGCAAAAAAGAGAAGCAAGCGACACAGCAGCCAGCCCAGGTAAGTATGGCAAATGTAATATACACAGTGCATTGTCAGGACCACAAACATAATAGCCCCTCACACCTGAGTGCACCAAGACATCTTTGACTCAATGAAGGAATCATGTTTGTTCTCTATGCCTATCATCCCTGATCTGAAATCAGCCTCACGACAGGCAGACGTCTCAGTAAAACTGATGCCCTGGGGATTCCTAATAAATGTCTGAGGAACAGATCAGATCCCTCCTGGCTACGCACGCACCTATGTCTGCACACACCTCGCCGCTCTGGAGGGGCACGGCTGAAATGGCATCCAGGCTGTGACGAATGGCAGGAAATCAGGAAGCGGCCATGACGGGGAGATTATGTGATCCCTCTGTCTACATGGGCTAAGGCATGTCTCTGCCTCCTGTAATGGCCAAACATAATTAAAGCAAACAAACGCAGCCATATTAGATTAGACAGAAGGACATGGGGTCTTTGGCGCTGATTATCTTTCACGTCTTCTTCTGTTTTTTTTTTTTAATCTTTTCTTTTTTTCGTTTTTAATGAAATGCTGCTCAGAATTAACATCGCCTGGGCTAATTAGATTTGCTGCTGCCCTCGAGAAATGCCAGACAGCTCTGATTTGGGCGCAGACGCTCAGAGATCCTTGTCAGGGGGTTTAAATCTACCAGCAGACATGAGCCCAGCCAGTGCGCTCTTTTCTGGAAAGTTCAGACGGCTAATTGAGTTACAGGTACAGTGGTGGCACAGACTGATGGGGAAGTCATCGCTCCTGCCCAGATACTGAACTTCTGATCCTCAATTTTCAGAACTGATTTTCCTCTACTCTCAATTGAAAGCTTATTCATTTGGTGTGTTTGTGTGTGTGTGTGTGTATGCATGTGCGTGCAGTCTAGAGACCCGCAGACTAATGTACTTTCTGACAGCATATAATAGGTGATGCGAGTGTGTGTTGTGTACGCGTGCATGTGTGTAATCTCCATCAGTATAGCAGGACCAGGCTCATTTTGTGGTCGGTAATGGCTAGCGGGGTGCTGCATTGTTGTTCAGAATAATCCTGTCAGCATAATCCCCCTTTGTGCGCTTCATTAATTAAGTGCAACATTGCATGCAATCTAGCTGATTCAGGTCCCCCGCCCCACTCTGCTCAGCTCCACTCTGGGCCCGACCGTCATAAAGCCCCCCTGTCACTTCAGACACAAGAGGGGCCAGCTAAGCGCGTTTTTCAGATTTTATGGAAATTAACTCTCTCTCGGCTCTTTTCTTTTGCTTCAAAATGCAGTTGACGTGCCGCTCCTCGGCCACATTGCGTCTGTCAGGTGGAGCCACAGAGGCACCAAGAACTCATCCATCTGCAGAATGAGGCGATGTAACCTGTCTCGCAGAGTCTGAGGTCAGACCAGACTCTCTCTTCGCCCATGTCCATGTATAATGTATAAAAACACCCCGAGTGTCGCCTCTGTCCATTTACTCTTTAATGGCCGATCAGAGAACAGAGTGGCTTTGGGGGTAATGTCCATTAAAATCACATCTGTATCCTACAATATTTTCTAGTTGATTTTTGTCCATTTTTTTTGTTAAGAAATGAATGGATTCTTGCCTGCTGAATATTCATGCCAATGTTTCAGGTAACTGATACTGAACTGAACTGAACTGATTTCGATTGCTTGAGGTAGACAGTATCTCTCTATTGCTGTGTAGCTCCGTGTAGCTCATGAGGCTTTTATTCTGTCTGCTTGCTGTTTGCATCTTTTCAGCCTGTGTAACCTATCCGAAGCACAAAGGCAAGCAGACATTTTGAGCACCACATTGGCACCCCTCTCCCGCCTCGGTGCTCCACTGCTGCTCAGCCATGGCCCCTGCCGCAGCCTCCTGCGTTTTTATACTCCCGAATGAAACTTGAAGAAATCCATTTATGGTGGCCTCTGCAGCCTTGGCTGTCAGACTCGCAGGCGCTTAAAACTGGAGGTCAGCCCTGGAGTTGTTTAATGGCTACTCGGAGCACCTCGGCGAGCGCGCGTCTGCCCTGACGCGCAATAAATACACTTCGCTTGTGACGGGGGTTTACCTTTCTTTGCTTATTTATTAGGAGCAGGGAAAAAGGCACTCCCAGCTTTGGAGCTCTTTTCTCCTCATTGTGCACTGGCTGTTATGCATGTTCAAGAAGCAGGAGTGTGTGGTTAGGGATGAAAAGGACATACTGTGTGAAGCAAAGACTGTTATGTATGAATCACTTTTGTGCACCTACTGCTACTAAAACTAACTCCATCTCCCTTGAAGCTACAAGTAAGAAATAAAGTTAGCACTTAGCAGTTATGAAAAAGCAGTTTTTTGTTTTGTTTTGTTTTTGTTTTGAATTGATTATTATAGCCAGTATGGTAATGTGTTTATATTAATGAGTATATCAGAAAGTGAAGTGGGTTGTAAACCTTAACCATACCCTAACCTTAACCATGTGCCTCTGGGCTTTAGTGCAACATTACGTTTGGCAGCACTGCACTACTAATGCGAATGTGTTACATATGGAGGAAGAGCCTCAGACTACAAGCCTCTCCTCTACATGACCGCATTAATACATTCATAAATGTATTCCACTGAATTTATGGCTGCCCAATTGGAGGATGATGAACAGACTCTAGACCCTTAGCCCAGATGACCCAGGAGAGAAAGACGGAGAGCGAATGACAGTGAGCGACCCAGGAGAGAAAGACGGAGAGAGAGCTAGACGGAGAGAGACATGGTGACAGAGATAGAAAAGTGCCCCCTCCTCTCCTCCTTCTGCCTGGGCAAGGGGAGGGAGCAGTAAAGACCCTGCCAGGCAAAGGGGCTCGTTCTGTGTAGTGCGCCACCAGGGAGCGCAGGGCTGGGGCTATAAACTTAATGAAGTTTGACTGAACTCATCAGCTTCTGAGAGTTCGAAACCCGCAGACTAGGAAACCAGATGCGAGGCAGAAAGGAGGGGAGAGGGGAAAAAAGAAGAAGAAATTTCCGATGGAAGAGGCTCACTTAGAGGTCATTACCGTCACACAGGAAATCTTGTGTGGATGAGAGGATGGGGTTGGAGTAGGGTAGTTGTAGGGTAAGAGTGGGGGGGGGGGTACCCCACCTGCCCTGGGCCTCTCCGTACGACTGGATGACTATTTTCCCATGTTCCCCGTTGGCTTTTTGATGTCCACCCCGCCCAACACACACACACACACACACACACACACACACTCCACCTGAAACTCTATCAGGATGGTCAGGATGGTCCGCCTCCACAAAGACATGAAGGCAGAGCAGCTGGGGAGAGCCGCATTGAGCCTGGTTCAGCTTCTGTTCAAATGAGGCGCGCTGCCTCTCCCCTGCATTCACCTCCACCCGCCGTCTCCTGCCTCCCTGTGAGCTTATCAGCCGCTATTATGTGTGTGATTGCTGATAGGAGCATTCGTCTGACTTCCTTTCTTTTGCCTCTCCCTTTGCTCACATACGCTTTAATTCTGCTCTTTGAGGCATATCCCTCTCCCCTCTCTCCATCTCTCTCTTTTTTTACCTTTCTTTATGTCTTTCTCTTTTTTTACCTTTCTCATTTCTTTCTGGTGGCAGGGGGGAACTTGCCATGCATTTCACGTCGGTGTCGGAGAGTGTTGCTATGCTGGTTGCTAGGGATTTAGCTCAGGAGTGACGTGAAAAGTCCAAATATTAAAGGTGTCCTTCTGATGCTGGGCCGTTTGAAGCCATGCGGAATAAGCAATCACCTCTGGGGGGCTGCCCCCCCCCCCCCCTTTCTTGTCCATTACTTCATTATCCGATTTCTCTCTTTGGAAATATCAGCATCGATTTTCAAGATATCAGGGGGATGGGATGCATCAAAGGTGCAAAGTAGGGAAAAAAGACAGCATCCGAACAGTGAGCGGTGTTCACACGCATGTCTGGTCTAGTCCTTCATTTCATAGTTTACATTTCTTTAGCGATGTCCGATAGCAGGAAATGGCTCACGTTGCTGAAAAGCTAGCAGGCAGCCATTTTGTTCACCCCAGACCGCATGGGACAGCAGCCTGCCTGACGTCTGGTGCTCAGCTCCGCCGAGGAGCCCTTTTGACACGGCTCTGATTACATGTGCTGGGAATGTCCTTGGTTGGAGAAGGTGAGGGCATAATTGAGCGTGCAGAAGTAATGGAGGGGTGGGTTTGGGGGGGCGGTGGGGGTGAAGGAGGTGAGCCGCTGCACTGCGTCCTCCCTCTCCACCATCCTGCGCGGGGTTAAAGACAGCCAGCATTAGCCAACTGCGCAGCAGCCCTCCAGACGTTAATGTGGAGCGAATCCTCATGGAGCGTGGAGGGCAGATCAGGTGTCTCGCCGCCCACCACCGCCGCCACAGTCCTCGTGCCCTCGCTCCGCATTCATGAACTCCTCCGCTTGCTCTCTCTGTCCCCCTCGTCGTCACCGCCAAGGAATTCCCATAAAAAGGCATGTTTTTCGATTACTCACGGTGTCTCCCAGTACCTGTCCTCTTGCTCACTCTCACCCCCTTTTTCTCTTATTCCTCTCACCTCCCTTCACCTCGTCCATGCTCTCTATAGCAGCACAACTTAACAGCATTTTCACTTAAGTTGGCTCTCGCACCAAGCAGGCAGCTCCTCTGTGCAGTCTCTGTCCTGCAGAGCATCTCTCTTACCTGATGTGTTTGGTAGCCAGGCCTCTGTCTCTGGCATGACCATCGTTTCCTCCTCTCCACACACATGCTCCTCTGAGTTTCTGTGCTTGTAGTACCATCGTTATGAGCATTGTGACATGAATGTTTATTTGTGATTGCTCTATAGGTGTCCACTGATGCCTCTGGACCAAGTGGAACAGAGATGCTGAAAGCTGAGGTAACGTGTACCGCTCACACATGTGCTCTCTTTGAGCTGATCCACAGTCATACCAGTCCAGTTCAACTCAGGCCGTCTGGGTCCCTTCCATCCATTCAAAGCATAGAAATGCTCACCTTCAGCAAATGACAATGACACACAAGGAAAATGTGTTAGAACACCAACTTGCAGTACACTTAACACATTTAATCTTATTGAAGTGGGATTCTTAATCCAATTGAAATGTCCTATTGAAAACAGCCTTTCTTATTATGCTATCATGACGAAGTTTGTGTATTTACTGTATGCATTGCACCCTGAATGTGTTTACTTCTGTAATGTTTTGTAATTTTTTGTTTGTAGCACATAGCCGTGTGCTACATTTAGAATCAGAGGTTGTTTCCTTACCATTTTTTCTGTCCGTGTCACTTGCACATTCTTCCATCAGTATTCAGAAGAGCATCTCATTATCATCCTGGGATTGTGTGTCTGTGTGTGCAAACATAGATAGAACTATACCTACACACACACACACACGTGTGTGTGTGTGTGTGTGTGAGTGTGTGTGTGTGTGTGTTGTGTGTGTGGCCTTGTGCCTGTCAGTCTTTGTGTGGTGTGGTGTGAGTCTGTTTAGCAGGCAGATCAATAGCAGGCTCAATGGTAATGACCAGTCAGTTAGTCCCCAACTCTGCACTAAAGGCCCGGGGAGAGAGGGAGCTTGCCCTGGCTGCCGCTCCCCACCCCCATCCTCTCCTGCCTCTCCTCCCTCACTGCAGCCACACCAGGCATCACACCACCACAGGCAGCCTAGTTAGCCCGGGGAAAAAGGGCTAGAGACCCACCGATCAATGACTTTAGTCTTGTCTGCCTAATTGCTCATTGGTTGACGTTGGCACATCGGCTATATGTAAGTGTACGTGTATCCAGAGTGATTTGCTTTGCCCCCACCCCCTTTTTTGGAACCAAAAAAAGCGGAAAGGGAGAATAGAAAAAAAAAGAGGCTTACGCCTTCTGTTTTGTTCGGTTCCCTTTTCTGCCCCTCTCTCTCCTCTCTTCCTCTCTCTCCCCCCACTCGTCTCCTCGCCTCTTCTCCTTCCTTCGTTCCCCCGTCTTCGGGATGGGAAAACCCGACCCGTGGAAACGCCACCACCCCAGTTGTCATCTCGGGACGCCACCATCGAGAGGCTTCGGCGGGATCTGCTGCTGTCTCACCAGGCCCGCGACACCCAGTGCGCTCAGGTAAATATCACGGATTAATGATGGGCGGGAAGATTAGCCAGTCACTCGTCCCGCCGTTATTACAATGAGCGGGGAGGAAATTGCCAGGGTTCACTCTCTCGCTCTCTCTCTCTCTCTCTCTCTCTCTCTCTCTCTCCTTCCCTCCTCATCTCAGAGCAGCTTATTGTATGATTACAGCGCAGCGTGGGTGACGTGGTTCGCCACTGTATTGATTGTGCTGCTTGCAAATTGCATGAATAAATGAATGCGTGAGAGAGCATCTATATCACACAATTATGCATTGAGTTGATATTCTGATCTATAATCGTAGACAATTATTCTGGAGGGTTTATTTAAAAAAAAGAAAAAAAGCGGTTGGTACTTTGCGTGTGAAATTTGAGATGATTATTGCGCGTGTGCGTTAGCTTTTCATTTAGCATCAGGCAACATTGGATACATCTCCCTCTCAGGATTTAAATGCGTTATTGATCAGTGTGGGCCACGGGCGGCTCAAATCAAAATGAGTGTCACTGAGCACTTGCATATGTTTCAGCCTTGGCAGCTTGTTAATAAATAAAGGCTTCTTTCCTACTAAGAGGTGGAAAAAAACAAAAACAAGCATCTCCATATCTTTCGTTTAACAAAAGAAACCGCATTGGTATTCCGACTTTCTGTTTTTTCCAGTTGTAGCGTGCTAATGTCATGATTTAAATGAAGTATTGATCAGTTTAGGTGGGGAGAATGGAGAGAGAGGGAGCGATTGTAAGGGAAAGAAAGAAAGAGCAGGGTTATCGGCTTGCATCGCTCACTGAAAAGGCAGAGCCAGAGGATGAGCCGGGTTTTTTGGGATTAAAGTGTGGCGAAGACTGTCCTTTTTTGCTCTCATTTTGAAGCCGAAGAACACGCTGGAATCTGATGGTTTTGCAGTGCCATTCTGGAGATGGAGGAGGAGAGGCAGCCGTAGTGTTTGTCAACAGAGCAGAGACAATGACTCAGATGGAAGGCGTGCTCATTTAGCCCCTCTGAGGGCAGGTTGAACGTCTGGACTACTCTCCGGCCTAAATGACGGCACTCAATTAATTGACCATCTTGTGGATCATCAGTGGGCCTGCAATTGCCCCGGTTGCATTTTTGTCACGAAAAAAAAAAAAAAAAAAGACTAGCCGCCATTTGGAGAAAGACAGCAGAGGACTTCAATATGTCTGAGTGCATCACTGCTACTGGTCTGCAATCTTTCCTTCTTCTTGTTGTCTGTTCTTTTCTTTCTTTTGCTTTCTCCTCCCTGCTCTGTATCTCCCTCCCTCTCGACTAAGCAGGTGACAGCCTTGTATTAATTAGTCTGTGTTTAATTATTTATTTTTTGCATTGATTTGATATGGTAGCTCATAATGTCAGGGGTCAAATGAGGCGATTATTTGTTTCCCATTTAAAAGCGACTGCGTTGAAATGCTGATTGCCGCTCAATAGCCATAGTAATGAGTTATCAATTAAGCATGCTTATTTGCGCGGAATTGCATGCTAATGTTGTTTTTAGCAATAACACCGCAGCGGGTAACAACGACAAAAATGAGATTAGTCCTTTTAGAGTGGTAAATGGGATGTTTTCTAACAATGGCGCATTTTCACATTTTGTTAAGGAGGATTGATTTTTTTGAGCGCTTTTTTATTCCATGTAGAGCTTTCCTTCCCTGTCTATCGATGGCTCTGGGTGTCTGAGAGCAATGGCTTGGTGGCAAAACCACAAGACAAGGAGAGGCAGATGGCAGTTCTCTTCCCAGCTTTCAGCTCCAGAGCCATGGTCTCTCTCTCTTTCTCCTTTCCTCTCTTCTGTCTCTCTCTCCCCCTCTCTCTCCATCTCTCTCTCTCTTTCTTTCCCCGACAGCCCCAGCCAAGAGGGCTCTTTGTAGTGGATTGATTTTTCTCTTCCCTCTTGCGCCCTGCCTTCTTTTGTGGTTCGATAGCTGGACGTCCAGGAGCAGAGGGTCTGCGAGCTGCTGCGCGAGCTGCAGGAGCGCCAGCTGGAGCTGCAGCGGGGACACGGCCGCCTCCAGCAGCTGCACAGGGAGCGCGCCACACAGGAGAGCCAGGCCGAGCAGCTCCGCGCTCAGGTAGGCAGCTCACCCCCAGGCCCAGGCCTCACAGGCCTGACCAGCCACTGCACACTCACCTTCAGCCACACACTCGGTTATGTTCACTCGTTGCTTATGGAAGGTGCGGATATTGGTGTTTTTGTTTGTACGTTTGTGTGTCTGTATTTTTTTCATTTTCTATTTTTATTGAAATTTAGCTACTAGAATTTTCCATCTATCACTCTGATGATGACTGACTACTTTGTCTCACAATTTTTTTTATTATAGCTTCAAATGTGGTCTTAGCTGTAACCTAAGCTGTGTTATTGTAAAGAATTTACTTTCGTCTGAGCCGGTTAAGTAGCCTTGTTTACATGATAAATGAGGTTAAGTGCATGCTGACCTGAAACAACCTGCATTGCATTATCCGATAGCCTACAGCCTAGTTAGATAGATAGATAGATAGATACTTTATTGATCCCCAGGGGAAATTCAATAGTTCTTGCCTCTGTGTATCACTGTACTTGGCTGCTAGACCTTAAGTGTCTTGTGTGGGCCAGAAGCTTTGGATCTCATGACCAAACAGAAAAATCCACTGCCAGTACCTGTCCAACTTGAGAATCCATGACTGGGCTTTGTTTAGTTTAAATAACTAAGTGAACTAAGCCAACATGGTATAAAAAATAAGTGGAATAATTGGAAAATGAATCTGATTTCTCTTTAAAACAAAGCTCTGAGCCTTTTTCACTGTCTCCTCTCTGCACTGCTCCTCCTCTGTCTTCCTTAGCCTTAACTCGGGGCCTTCGCTTGTTTGAGACCATCAGTCTTAACTTCCTCTGGATCCTAAGCAGAGCCGAGGTGTTTCCATGGCTGAGGTGATGCAGCTTAGGGCTCCTGATCCTGCTGGATCTGACTGGATGGGGATCTTCTGGAGGCAGGTGTTTGTCCCTCCGCTAATCTCACCACCTCAGCTGGCTTCAGCGGCAGCCGTGCCGGAGACTCACGACACCCCTGGCTGGCCACACTGGGGAAGAAGTCCGTGTGTGGAAACGTTTAAAAGCCTCTTCCTCAGGACTCTTGGCCTCGCTGTGTGGATTTACTAATTGGCTCAGTATTTTTGAACTGACCAGCGTGTAGGTAGAACTTTGGCCACATGGTCCAGCACTGTGGATGTGGAGTGGGTAATGCACAGGGTCATTATCCAGCAGCAGCCTCTCACCTGGGCAGGCAGGACTATCTGCTGGGTTATTAGCAGAGCTCACAGGCTGTGTGCTGTTGCTGGACTCGTCCTGAGCTGGCCTTTAGCATTGTGTTTTTTCCCCCTGGATAACCATTTCCAAAGAGTGAGGTGTGTGTGTGTGTCGGTGTGTGTGTGTGTGTGTGTGCGTGTGTGTGTGTGTGTGTGTGTGTGTGCCAGCCAGGCAGTCAGAACCGAACAACACTGATTTAGACAGACAGACAGGCAGGTGGATAGGCAGGTACAGGTAGGCAGCCGGACACATGGGAAGTGCGTGAGGCCGTCATATAGATACACTGTAGCACCGCTGAGGGAATAGAGGCACATCTCCGTAAACATAAATAAACAGCAGACTCAGAGACAGGCAGCAAACAGGACAGTCTAGAGCGAGAGGGAGAGAGAGAGGGAGAAAAGGAGAGAGGGAGAGGGGGGGGAGAAACTGAAGACAGAGACTGAAATTCATTCTGCAATCTGCAAGGGCTCAAAGAATAACCACTGCCTGCCTGCCACCCCTCTGTGTCTCTCAGAGGAGCCGGCTGACCAATCAGAGGCCAAGCCGGCACTGTCCGTCAGCAGCGGCTGTGTCACCTGTCGCTAGGCGTCACGGCAGACTTCAGCATGGCTCGGTGAAAGAGATGGAGGGAGGAAGAGAGCGACAGGGAAGGAGGGAGGGAGAGTTCCACAGGAGCTCCTCTCCGTGGTAACCTGGAGTACGGTTTCGCTCAGTCCTCCAGGCTGCCCGCACCTCATTACAGCCGCAATGAGTCCTGCTTACTGGGCACAACGCTGCACCCCTCTCTCTGTTGCCGTCCATTTATCTCTCTCTATCCTTCCATTTCTTTAGCCCTCTCTTCCTTTGTTCTCATCCTTTTCCTCCTCCTCTCTCTCCCCTCATCCTCTTACTCACCTGCTCATTTTGCATCTCACCTTCTATCTCCCTGTCTGTCCATCTCTTTCTCTCCATCTCTCACCCCTCTCCTTGTCTGTTGTCTCTCTCTCTTCCTCTTCCTCTCTCCATCCTCTTATTCATCTTTTCATTCTGCTCTCCCCCTCCCTCGCTCCTCTCTCTCTCCACTGGAAAGCCAAGCCCAGTTCTCTTTCAGAGTGTTGCTTTCATTTTGACATTCCATACAGCATTACTACATGTCTGGGATGATCTGAATATCTTTCGTTTGATGACTACCAGATTCTTTTGCTCCTTTGATAAAGCCGCTCTTTTTGTCCCTTTGGTACACTCTGGTTATTCATGTTTGGTATGTCTGCACATTCTGTCCACCCATTTAATGAGCTTTCTCTTTCCATCTTCCTCACAAATACGCTCAAGACCTCAAGACAGGTTAATTGGGGAAAGTAAATATAACATGTTGTTGGTCTTTAGATTGAATAGTCAGATCTGTTATTTTACTGTTTTTTAATTCCTTAGTTAGTCTTTCCTGTTTTGTTTTGTTTGTTATTTGTTTTGTTTTGTTTTGAGGCTGTTACCTGGTAGGAGCTGGTAGAAAGTGCGGTCTTGGCGGCAGCATCAGTCATGTGCTTGTAATTGCTGGAGAATTGGCTGTATTGGTTGTTGAGTAAGTGCGGTAAATGTGATTTAGGGGGCCGGGCGGCCAGGCTGACGCTGTGCCTTTGCTCCCCTGCAGCTCTCCGAGGTCAGAGGGCGTCTCTCACTGGTGGAGGTCGAGAATGAGGCTCTCCTGGGATTCAAACGGGAGCAAGGGGCCGAGGTACACACACACACACTTTCTCTTACACACACAGACACACACACACACACACACACACACACACAGACACTTTTACCCACACACTTCATCTCTCTCTCGCTCTCTCTCTCTCTGACTCACACACATACACATACACACACACACACACACACTTGTGCCCACACACTCTTATCCCTCTTAAAGGCCGTGTTGCAGGGTTCATTTTCCAACGAATTTGCACAATTTGCTTGTTGGTAATAAACATTTAAACTGTTATCCATTGTATTTGATGTTGCTGGGTATCACAAAACGGAATATAATACGAAAAAGCAGGTACTATTTCACAGCGTTTGAAGTGATTCTCCTTTCCCCCACAATGCATTGCATTACGTCACCTTGGGGAGGCTACAGACCAAAGCCCACCTTGAGACCCTTGAGAGTAACGAGAGAGGAGTAAAGAGAGACGAGTAAGGGATTGTTCAGCAGTAGATAGCGCAGATTATAGATAAATAGATAGGCTATAGATAGCCTAGATATGTATATAGACAGGTAGATAGATAGCTAGATAGATCATGTCATATGCTGGTCACGGGGGAGCTCCTCGACCAGCGGCCAAAATGCACTCGCTTCCTTAGTTACTGCAGCTCTCCACCACAGTTTCCATCAGGACGGCACAGCCCACACAAGCACCTGCAAAACTGCGACTTGCCCATATTATCTCCCTCTTTGGTAAGCCGTACCCTGACGATGTCAATGGCAATCAATCACGAGCAGTAGTTATCGAAAATATTCATGCTGAAGACACGACCAGCCTAATCGGCGGCGGCTAGAAGCTAAGTTTGCAACAACAGGGGTGGCTCACAGGTGGGACTGGAAAGTTAGCCTATAGCTAGCTATCATGATGCTTTATATTCTGATCTTCTGACTAAGTTTGCCCGGTAGCCTACTTATCTGAACTAACGACATGATCACTATCACTAGATATAAAGAAAATGTTGACTTTCACTCGGTGCTGTTCACTGACAGTAACAAAAAAAGTGTCGTAACGTTATAAGCATAATGCATTGAACTGAATAGGTGCATTATGTAGCCTCATAACGAGGCCTCTCAAATTCAGAAAATTGCATTAAACTAAAATCTGAAGACATTGTTATCTTTGTTAGACCATAGGGTCGTTGTCATATAAATGCTGTAACGAAATTCAAAGTGTAAATATACAAACTTTATGTTGAAAGTGTAACCGCGACCGTTTCCCATAGGAATGAATGTAAAACATACCCTCCAAAACGAAACCTCCCGAAATTCAGAAAAAAATACTAAATTGATATCAGGCACCATTATTACCATTGGTAGATCATAGGGCAGCTGTGATATAAATGCTGTGACGAAATTCGAAGTGTAAATATACAAACTTTATGTTGAAAGTGTAACCGCGATGTCCATTGAAATGCATTGAAATGAATGAAGCGCAGATCATGTAGTCCCCAACGTGACGTCATCACCGAATTGCGTAAAAAAAAACGCTAATGCTAAAAACAACAAAAACTGGCATTTAATACCATTTGGAGACATTTTTAAGAATGATATACATATATTGAGTGCTTTATGTACCCATTAATCAACAGTGGTGGTTAACCTGCAACACAGGCTTTAACTGACTTAAACGTACTTTAATGTCATCTTCTGTAGTGATGTTACACCCCCACATATTCCACTGCTGCCCACTACTTAGTTTCCATAATACAGCCAGCCATTATTAGTGGTGCTTGAATCTCCTACATCAACACATCCCACATTTACGTGCTCAAGTGTGTGAGTATATGTGCAGGGCTCAGCTGAAACATTACACTTACATCAATATCTTGCAAATTGGTGCATGCTGAATATAACATGATTGTGCCCAGAACAAATCCACATTTAAATGAAGTCATTGTGTCGCATAATCTCCAATCAGTAACAGGGAGGTATACTTGTGTGCAAATGTGTGTGTGTGTGTGTGTGTATGTGTTTGAATGTGTATGTACTGTATGTGTGTGATTCAGTGTCTGTGTGTGTGTGAGTCAAAATCTGTATACTTGTTTGTGTGTGTGTGTGTGTGTGTATGTGTGGGTGCACATGTGTATTTGTATGTTTGAGATGTGTGTGTGTGTGTGTGTGTGTGGTTGTTTGTGGTGCTGCCGTTGTCCACGCTCTCCTCCCTGCGCCTTGCCTCTCTGGCCGCCATCTGATGGCCTGAGCCTCCCTGTGTGCCGGTGTGCATGGCAGGCCATCTGAGGCTATTCATAGCCTTGGCTAAAGGGCTGCTAAAGACCAGTCCAGCTCCAGCACTCAGCCTGTGAGCTCCGCTAATAACCCAGCAGATAGCAGCAACTTCACTGCTGATTGCTAAGAGTTCACCCCCACTAGGGGTCAATTTGGAGAGTGTGGGGTGTGTGTGTGTGTTTGTGCGTGTGTGTGAGAGAGAGAGGGGGAGGACTGAAAGAGTGTGTATAATGTGAGTACTCACTGCTTTGGAGGGATTGGATGTAACAGTGAGTAATGCCTTACTGATTGTGGGTGCGAGTTGTGTGGATGTATCTGAGTTTCCTATCTCGGGCGAATTAGAACATAGTCAGGCCTGTAGTTTGTTTTGTGCCTTCTTGTGTGTGTGGGGATGTATCTGACAGTAGCTTTGTGTTTATCTGAATGAATGTATCTCTATTTTCATATACATTTTGGTTTTTGTGTCTGTGTGTTTCTCCACATATGATGTGTGTGTGTGTGTGTGTGTGTGTGTGTGTGTGTGTGTGTGTGTGTGTGTGTGTGTGTGTGTGTGTGTGTGTGTGAATGTATGTATGCATGCGTGTGTTTGTGTGTGTGTGTGTGTGTGTGTGTGTGTGTGTGTGTGTGAATGTATGTATGCGTGTGTGTGTGTGTGTGTGTGTGTGTAAATGTATGTATGTGTGTGTGTGTGTGTGTGTGTGTGTGTGTGCAGGTGGAGAGGCTCAGTGCAGAGCTTAGCTCCATGCGAGCAGCTCAGGAGTTGGAGCGTGCCGAGACCGCTGAAGCCCAGAGGAGGTGTGGAGAGCTGCAGGCCAAGCTAGACCTCACCTGCACGCAGCTCCAAGAGAGCCAACGCACCGCTCAGGAGGCTGACAGGAAGGTCAGATGCCTTACTCACACACACACTGAACATACTAAACACACACAACCACACACACTAAACACACACACACACTGACGTTGAAGTTGGTGACTGGTATTTAGCAAGCATTTTATTCAAAGTGACATGGCTCCACTCGTCCACACACATACACACACACTCACTCTTTCACTCATCATGCTGACACTAAACACTTTCTTACTTTCTTTCTTTCTTTTTTCTTAACAAGGTCTTGATAGTGCAGTGATCAAATTACTTCTCTTGTATGAGCAAAACCCATCATGCTTATTTGTGGCATGCTTTTTCACCATTCTGTATATTTGCCACATGGCCATTTCCCCCCTTAAGCCACCCGACAGGTTGGAATGAGTGAGCGCATTCTCTACAAGCACCAGGTAGCCATTACACCAACCGCACGAGCAGCACGAGCCCATGAAAACCAGAGTCCATGATTGCAACTCTGGAGGGTTGCTGATTGGACCCCACGTTTGGACCACATTGTGGATGTGATTTCTCCCTGATATTGCTGAAACAGTTGTCCACCTCAGGAGATTTGTTACGCACGACTGGGTCATGTGGGGCTGAAAGTGGCCGCAACACTTTTTATCTAGAACCGTTTCCCTCAGCTGTATATAAATGGACGTGTTTGGATTTGACCTTGTCTTGAGCTTTGAACTATTTCTATTTGTTTTTGTTTTTTAAGTTATTGTGCTGTCAATATCTTGTACAACAGATGCGACAGCAACATCTAAATGTCTAGCTTCTCGTTGTAAACAAAATCAACTAAAGCACGCTCAGATCACATTAATTACTAGGCATCATTGTGTAAAGCCCGCCCGGACTATTTGATTGGTCGTCGAGTTTTCATACAGGCATAGAAGCTTGTCAGTGGAGCCTATGATGACTACAAAGCAGACAGACAGAAGGATTGTCATGATTAGCCGCTGCTGGTTGTGTGGATGAAATTAGGAAGTATTGGGCAGAGGTTTCTGTCAACCTATACTAAAAATCTTTGCTGGATTCTTATTGAAGATACAAAAGCGTGTGTGCTTGCGTGTTAGTGTGTGTGTGCGCGCGCATGTGTGTGGTTATTTTGTGTGTATGTGTTATTCCTGTTTTTTTTTTCCACATGGTCACCTTTGTTTGCTGTTGCCCCTGTTGTCAGGCGTGTTGCTCAGTGCTTTAATGAGGCCTGTGTCCTCCGCCTGCCTTCAGCCTTCACCTAATCCCAGCACTGCTGGCTCAGGAACCCATGTCCACAATGACACACATGAGGGGGAGACTGTGTGTGTGTGTGTGTGTATGTGTGTGTGTGGACAGATGAAATTGTTGATCTAGAGGAACGAAGGACATGCTGTACACACAGAAATTCTTCAGACCATCAGTATACACAGGCACTCATTTACACACAGACACAAACACACACACACACACACACACACACACACACACACACACACACACATTCACATAAAGTTGCTGTGTATTCCTGATGTGCTGTTAGTTTTTACTACCTTTGCCCTGTAGAGGTAATGGCATTTTAATCACCTAATCAGTCATTGCCAGAGCACTGTACTCGGCGTACCTGTTTACTATTTATTTTGGGTGGGTTTATCTCCTCCTCTTCTCCTGTCCTCTCTGTCTGTAGGCGCAGGAGGACAGCCAGGAGCTGCAGTGGGAGCTGAAGAGCCTCAAGTCTCAGCTGGACTCTGTCAATCAGCAGGTAGGCTCCTCCCCTATCTGCTGCCCCACTGCCCTGTGCTACAGGACTGCCCAGTCCACTTACTCCACCTGTTTCTACACCCAGAGACACCCATATAAACAGCCACAGAAGCCTACTGTGCTAGGCCACTGCACACTTCACCCTTCCACCTGTTTCTGCACCTAGACACCCTCAGCCACACAAATCTTCTGTGCTACACTTCTGTCCAGTTGAGCTTTTTCTCATGTATCTGCACCAAGACACCCACACCAACTGTCACACAAAGCTCCTCTACCTTCACCCCTGTCTTACCACAGGCATGCCATCGACTACTCTTTCTGGTATTGATTACAGCTTATTACACGGCTCTTCAGAGTGCTGCAGAAAGTTCTATTCACATGAATGGGCTTTCCCAACATTTGGAAGTCTGTTAAAACTATATAATTACTGCTGCAAGGTATATAATGACCACTGTCAATGGCAAGAGGTTTTGCGTCTTTGAGTCACGTCACATTCATTCCACAAGTAGTCCGGTCACTTCTTGCAATGGAACTTCATTCAAAAGTGAAAGCAGATGGTTGATCAGCTGCGTTTTAAAGAATGTTTGATTCAAGTTCAGTGAGTGTCTTGCGAACTATTTGTTTCTCAGCAAAAGCCACGACAAAATGGTAACAAATAAATGTAAAGACACATGCTGTATAATAAGCAGGATAATGTATAGAACGCTGGTCATTATCGGGAAAATAAGTCTCTTCAGGGCGAAGCAAGACCCCTTCACTGGTGCGCCAGCATCCGGTTCGACCTGTCAGGACTTATTTTCCTGATAATGACCGGCGTTCTATACATTATCCCTTACATAATTCACTGAACCATCCTCCATGGCGATACGGAGGTGTGATTCTAGTTACTGGTCCAATGGCCATCTCGACTCCTCTTTACTCGATCTCTGTCTTTAGCATGGAGCCCACAGAGCATGACTGCTTTCATCTCTCCTGTCTCTTTGAACTGTCTTTCTCTGTTGTGGTGATCGTACACCCACGTATAACACACACAGACACACACACACACACATTAACTCTCATGTCTACTGCATTAATGTTTGGAGTGCAAAGGATAGATAGATAGAAATATAGATAGATAGATATAGTATATAATATAAAAAAACACAACTAAGCAATAAGGACAGTAGAAGATAAAGAATATA
Source organism: Alosa pseudoharengus (assembly GCF_046254945.1). Lineage (NCBI taxonomy): Eukaryota > Metazoa > Chordata > Actinopteri > Clupeiformes > Clupeidae > Alosa > Alosa pseudoharengus. The sequence goes on along the minus strand of NW_027468630.1, from coordinate 34,598,612 downwards.
CTAAATATACTAAAATACAAATTATACTAACTAACACTTAATCTAAATCAATTCTAAAAACAGTATCCACATAGTGGGTGATTAATCAATCAAGAGGCGCTTGCAATGACTGAGGCAGGGACTGGGCCTGTGATTCTCTGTGCATAGTAAGGTAAGGTAAGGTGCTCTGTGTGAATGAGTCTCATGGTGATGGCAAATGAGTAAGTCCAACAGTGCAACAGTGCAAGAATAAAGTCTATATATCTATATATCTATATATATAACTATATTAAGAAAAGGTATAAATGTGGCCACAGTTCGGCTGTGGCATGGAGGGAGGGGTTATGCATATGTGCTAATATAGCACGCAAACAGTGAGGCAGAAAGACAGTGGTAAAAAGTGGCTAGTGGACAGACAGTATCCAAACATGGGGGGGGGGGGGTGAAGAGGCAGACAGACTATGCAGAGAAGTCTATCTCTCCTCTTCCCTTAAGTGAGGCATTGAACAGTTCAATGGCCCTGGGGACAAATGACTTCCTCAGTCTGTCTGTTGTGCAAGGCAGTGAGCGAAGTCTCCAGCTGATCAGGCTCTTCTGCTTAACAATAGTGCTGTGGAGTGGGTGACACTCATTGTCCAAGATGTTGATCAGTTTGTTCAGGGTCCTTTTGTCTGATTTTGAAGTGATGCACTCCAGTTCAGCTCCCACTGCAGAGCCAGCTTTCCTTACCAGCCTGTCAATTCGCCCCACATCCTTCTTATTTGTGCTTCCTCCCCAGCATACCACGGCATAGAAGAGGACGCTGGCAACAACAGACTGGTAGAACATCCTGAGGAGCTTGCTGCACACATTGAAGGACCGCAGCCTCCTCAGGAAGTACAGCCTGCTCTGCCCTTTCTTGTAGAGTGAGTCAGTGTTGGCTGACCAGTCCAGTTTATTGTCCAGGTGGAGACCCAGATACTTCATCAATGGGGACTGGTAGCAGAGTGGGCTTAGACCAGCGGAAATCCACCATCATCTCCTTGGTCTTTGAAGTGTTGAGTTGAAGATGATTGAGTTTGCACCATTGCACAAAGTCCTCCACCAGGCTCCTGTACTCCTCCTCCTGCCCGTTCCTGATACACCCCACAATTGCAGTATCGTCAGAAAACTTCTGCATGTGGCATGACTCAGTGTTGTAGCAGAAGTCAGATGTGTACAGGGTGAACAGGACTGGAGAGAGCACAGTTCCCTGTGGCGCTCCGGTGCTGCTGATCACAGTGTCAGAGAGACAGTTCTTCAGTCTGAGGCCATCCTTAAAAATATTTTTGTTTGCAGTAACAGCCAAAAAAAAATAAAAATGGGTCGGTAGGTAGGTCAATATTTTTTTTTTCAAGGATCAAAGTTAAAAAAAAATAAAATTTTGGTCATGGTGATTACGTAGGAATGAATTTACACAAATGTGCATATCGTGACGCAACTGACTGGGTCTTCAACCCGTGCCTTCAGGCGCACCATTGCAAACCTCATTCTGATGCAGGTTATATAGACCAGCCTTTCTCAAACTTCTTTGACCTGAGGCCCGGTCATGGCAGACTTTGGGGTCATAGGGCTCATCTACATGTACCCAGAAAGAAGGCTACAATAGCTCTTGGCCACGTTATATTGAAATTTGACTATACAATACTCAATGCTATATACAGTGTATTATACAGTCTCTGCTCTGTTTCTAAGGAAGTTCCAAAAAACAACGTCTTTCTATTAAGTTTCGTTAAATAAATAAATAGCCTTCCAACAGGTTGAAGCGGAGCTTTGATACCAACGATATCGATTAGTTTCAGTTTCTCTCGCGCAGACGCGCATTGAATGAATGCTCATACCACCACTTAATTGTAGGGCTCCATGTTAAATGACATCGATAGCAGAAACGTGTGTTTTCTTTTTTTCGTCGATCCGCGGTTTCTTGATCAACTGCGCAGCAAATTATCAGATGAAGCACCGGGCCTAATTTCACTCCACGACTCCGCGGACCAGCAGTCTCCATGTTGCGGACCCATATTTTGAGAAATGCTGAATAGACCACAACCAATTTCAATACTCCGACACGGTCACAGTTAGACTAGGGGGGAGAAGGGATGAGAAAAGATCTGGCCACAGTTCTTCCAGAACTTTGTGCCAAGTAAAAGCGTTATCAGTTTGTGTGAATGAAACGAAGCGTAGGCCATAGTGTGACATGCGTAAAACCAATGGTGTAGAGATGATGCCACAGGGTTTTATTTAAGTGAGCCACGTTTGCATGTAGGCAATTTATATTCACAGTACTTTTGCCTACTAAAAGAATATTATTTTATTGCATTTGTATTGGTTGTTTAGAGTAAAAAAAAAACAATCGGTCGGTATTAACGCAAGTTTACAACCGGCAAGTCGGTCAGACTAAAGGGGAAAAAAAAAAAATATTTGGGTCGGTTCTAAATTGACAGGGTCGGTCGGGTTACGGCAAACGAAAATATTTTTAAGGATGGCCTGACGAACTGTGGTCGCTCGGTCAGGTAATCTGTAATCCAGGTTGAGAAATCAAAGAACATGATTCTCACAGCACTTTTCCCCTTGTCTAGGTGAGAATGTGTCCTGTGTAGAAGATAAGTGATGGCATCGTCCACGCCCACTTTCTCCTGGTATGCAAACTGTAACGGGTCTAGTGCATGGCGTACCTGGGGTCTGAGCATACCTAAGACCAGCCGCTCCATTGTCTTCATCACATGTGATGTAAGAGCGACAGGTCTGTAGTCATTAAGCTCACTAGGGTGTGGCTTCTTAGGGACAGGGGTGAGACATGATGTCTTCCACAGTGTTGGAACTTGTCCAAGGCGTAGACTCAAATTGAAGATGTGCTTCAGTGGCTCCCCCAGTTCAGCAGCACAGGCCTTGAGTAGCCTTGGACACAGTCTGTCAGGCCCCGCTGCCTTATTGGTGTGCAGTTTCTTTAGTTGAGCTCTCACTTGATCTGTTGTGATGATGGGGGGGGGGGGGGGGGGGGGGGGGTGCATCTGGGATCTGTGTGTCTGATGGCTGTTGATTGAAGTCGTTGTCTCCTCATTGTTCGTGATCGCCGTGTGGGGGAGGGGTGCAATATCCAGTGATGGTGGGGGTAGGATAGCCTGTGATGATGGAGGTGAGTGTTGCACTGGTATTGAGGAGGTAGGGGCTGGGGGATGACCACCTCCTTGATGTCCCTGTCAAGGCTGCCAGAGTCGGGGGTGGTGGACAGACCACAGCCATTGGAGCTGGAGCAGGACAGTCAAACCTGTTGTAGAAGTGGTTCAACTGGTTCGCCCTGTCCAAGTCCCCCTCCACAGAGCTGCTGCTCTTCTTCAGGCCAGTGATAATCTTCTTGCCGTCCCATGCCTCCTTCATGTTGTTTTCCTGCAACTTCTGTTCCATCTTCCTTCTGTAGTCCTCCTTAGCCTCCTTCAGCTTGATGGTGTTGGTGAAAGCTCACTGTGAGGAGGACCTGTCCTTCTTTGGGCTGGTTTCATATTTTTGTGTGTGACTGGGTGGGTGTCTGTGTATGGGGAAAACACCTGCACTTACACATACACACACACACACACACACACTCTCTTTCTCTCCTTCCTGTGCCGCAGACGACTGTTAGGACCAGCGAGTGGCGAATGATTGCTAATAAAACATTTGATTGAGAGGAGTACCGAGTGAGAGCCATAAACAGGCTGGATTCTGCCCTTTAATTTTGCCATCCCCAGAGAATTGCTTTTGCCATGCCGCAGTGCCGGCCCCACACACAAGCAGTTAGTTGTCTGCCGTAGGACTGGAATTTAATTTAGTGTGTGTGTGTGGGTGTGTGTGCCTATGTGTGTGTACGTGCTTCGGTGCTGGCTGTGCTGCGTATTTTTTGTAATTCCGGGAAAGACGACTTTGGTTGTTCTCTAGTTGCTGCCTTGCTACTGATAAGACAAAAAACAATCATTTCATACTGCTGGCAAAATGCACGCATGGAGCTACATCGCCGGCCACTGCAGAGGCATCAGCACACAATTCCATGCATGTCTGATTCTACCACGCTGCTACAACTACCGTGTGTGTGTGCATGTGTGTTGAGTCTAGTGTGTTTGCGTGCGTGTTTGCACATGTGATGCATATTGTTGTGTGACCGTCAGGCATTGTTTGTATATGATGAGATCTGCCCTGTGCATTCGAATGAAGCATTTGCGGAGTGTTGTGTCGAACTGGAGCAGAGTGCAACACAGCACAAAGCATTTAACTAATGTGCTCCCAGGTGCATACACCACACATCCTGTAGGCTGGTGCCATATCAATACTAGTGTAGCTATTGTGTGCGTGTGTGTATGTGTGTGTGTGTGTGTGCGTGTGGATGCAAATGTTGTGGAACTACAGTTGATGGTACATGTTTGATATATTTATTTTTTTGCATGTGTTTGTTTGTATTCATTTGCATATTTGTGGCTGGATATATATACATGCATATCTATGTATAATGTGTCTTGTATGTGGTGTTACATCTTGTGTGTGTGTGTGTGTGTGTGTGTGTGTGTGTGTGTGTGTGTGTGTGTGAGGCGCAGGGGTCTTGCTGAAAGGCTGAGGCAGGAGCATATATCAGACACACAGCTCTGCACTAATAAAAGGCCAGCAGTGGTGCAGCTCCTCTCCTTCTGGGAACAGCACGCATTTTTACTGCCTCTCTGACAGCAAGATAAAGTGCTCGTCCAATTAGAAAAATATTTGGCCACATACCTTCCAACAGAGCTCCTTGCCTTCTTATTTTTCCAACTACTTTTTTTATCAGGGACATTGGCTATTTTTATTGTTTGTTTTCTTTTAATTGTGTGTGTGTGTGTCTGTGGTTATATATAATTCATTTTTCCGGCATGCATCTAGAGGCGTTGATCCTCACCACACCAAATATAGTAATGTAATGACTACTGTGTCCCAGAGTTTGCATTTTGCAGAGTATTTCTCTCTCTCTCTCTCTCTCTCTCTCTCACTCTGTCTTTCTTTTTTTCTTTCTCTGTCATTGTGCTTTTCAATTGTGCCATGACTCTGGCCCAGTGATGCATTTTTCTCTGCGTGATTCTTAACCCTCCATACTCATCCCAGTATTCTGCTTAAGAATAGATTAGTGTGTGTTTGTGTGTATTTGTGTACATTGTGAGTAAGTGTTCGTGTGTGTGTGTGTGTTTTTTCCTTTCCTTTCCTTTCTTTTTTTCCTGAGTGCATTAAAATTAAATTCTCTCTTGTTGTTGTGAAAAGAGGCACACGTTAAAAATAATTGGATGTGGGAGAGAACAAAGGGCCAGCTCCCCTCTCCCTCTCTCCCTCTCCGGCAGGGCCCCGGCGAGCTGTTAATGCCGCGCCGGCCCTGCATTGTTCTGCTGTCTGCAGCCGTCCCCCCACAGCCAGACACTCAGCGCTAGAGAAGTCACTTTTAATGTCTGATAATCAAGGTGAATTTTCAAAAAGCTGCCATTTCCAAATGATGGTGTATATATTATGTGGAGATGTTGGAGGAGGCGGCGGTGGAGGGGAGGGGCCAAGAGGAGGGGTTGGTGCCGCAGAGGAGGAGGCGGCCCGACGGCCATGCACAGTGAAAGAGAGACACCCAGAGGCCAGAGTGGGAATCGCAGGCTGCGTGCTACTTTTTTCAGACCGGAGGAGGGATGTGGGGAGATGGTTGTCACTCAGTTGATGGGCAATTCTTTCCCTCTCTTTCTGCATGTATTTTCCATCTAGTTTGTTTTTCTTTTGTTTGTGTGTGTGTGTGTGTGTATGTGCTCATACATGTTCATGTGAGTGTAGTGACTGTGAGTGTAGCTCGGCTGTTGAACAATAGCACACAGAGCTTGTGGTTTTACTGAACCACTGAAACACAGCGACACTCCAGGAGTCTCCCCATGAAGCCCCGGTACCCAGCCAGGCAAAGTCCTGCAGGTCCTTCCTCCCCTGCCCGCCTGCCGAGACCAGCAGCTAGTCAGAGGGAAGACAAAACATACATATTCTCCCTACATATGACTATACCTACCTGTGAAGGGACATGGGTTTTGGTCTAGGCAATGGAATAAAGGAAAGAAGAAATTCAGCACCCTGCAATGTAGCAGACTTGTGTTATATCCCTTTTGCTCAACAACATACTGTAGCCTTAACTGTTCCAATACAACAATTCACAGAGAACTGTGGCACACAACAGCAAAGCACAACACAGAAAGCACCAGAACAGCACAAACAGACACAGTAGCACAACACAAGGCTGCTGTCTAACACACAACTCCCAGTAAGCCAACACAGCAGGGCAGCCCAGCGGCGGCTAGCCTGAGCGCTGATTATTCTGCTGTTATTCCCCCGTCCCTTCCCTGGAGCCGCACGTCCCCGCTCCTCCCGCTCCTCTCCTCACGCGGTCATTTTTCACCGCGCCTTTTCCAGCCCGCTGCCTCGGTGCCTCGCCTGCGCTGTACATTAAAGAGCTGAATATATGCAGCATGGCCACTCTAATAAGTGTACATTTATTTTCTACACCAGTGATTTACTGGTTCTCCCCCAGCCTTGGGTAGCTTGGTACAGTAACCTGGGGAAAAAAATAAGGAAAAGAACAGAAAAGATGTGAAATGGAGGAGACTGTAGAGTGCACCCTGATGGCCAGACCTGCCATACACACCCTGTCGGTGGCTCTACACACACATAGGAGAACATGTTTGATGCATAGTGTTTTAAGTAGCATTAGCTGGTGTTAAGAGCCTAAGAATGGAGTAGGATGGGACTTCTATTCTAATGCATTATTACTGAGTTGTAGCCGCCGATGCGTCTGGTGGCCCTCTTTACTTCCCGTTGGCCTGCTTGGCTAATGGTACATCAAGTGTCGCCTCCCCATCAGGCGTCTGTATCTTTCCAACCCCCTCCGGAGGGTGACCCTGGGGCCGTGCGCTCTCTGAAGGATCAGATACAGTCGCTCACACTCATCGAGCACGCAAGAGAAGGCTGGGCGGGAGGCCGGATATCCATGCAAGGGCCCTCTCTCTCTCTCTCTCTCTCTCTCTCTCTCTCTCTCTCTCTCTCTCTCTCTCTCTCTCTCTCTCTCTCTCTCTCAGGAAGCAGAACTCCCACGAACTGGGGAGGAAGTGGCCCGACTGCAAATGTATTCTCCCGCTCTCTCTCTCTCCGAAGCTCCCACCCCCACCTCCCTCATTCGACCAAATTTGGAGAAAAAAAAAGAAATGATAAAAATGAAAAGAGTTTTTTTCTTCTTCCTTTTTTCTGAAGTAAATGCGCTGCATGAAAGCCTTTTGGTCCAGTGTGTCTGTTTTTGTCATTGATTAGCTCAGCCGTGGGGTTTTGCTTTAAGATGGTTGTCTTCAGAGGCCTGACTTAATGCATCACCAGAGAGAAGGCCCCTTCTCTCCCCTCACTTTCATGAGGACAGAGGCTCAGATGTGCTATGCTCTCTGAGATGGATCATCCTGTGTGTGTGTATGTGCGTGTGTGTGTGTGTCCGTCCTCATAGGCATGCAGAGGTAGACACACACATACACACACACACACACACACACATACACACTCTTGCTAAACGGAGGAAGCTCTTTAATGGGATGCCACATGAAGTTTTCTTGGGTATTTCTCAGTGTCCCCTCTTCTTTCCTTTCCATGTGGAAGATACATTTGGCCTTTGATCAACCATTTCTTTGTGCAAAACCAAACATGCAAGAAGGGGGAAAAAAACCCTGAATTTATATTTTACCCAAAGAACTACCTCTTTCATACTCTTGGCCCCACTCCCATTACCACACCACACATTTTTCGTTCACTTGTTTCTCTCTTCTCTAGTTCACCCTTTCATAAAAATACCTACTTTTATTCATCATTGCTTTAGTAAATTCTCTTTATCATTTCCTTGCACGACATCTTGATCAGTGAATGATATGTGACACGTACATGACACGTACATATCTGGGCTCATAAAATTCATAACAGGAAGCGCAGCACTTCAGTCTAGTGTTTTGAAGGCAGCTGCAGGTCGTGCCGTTGTTTGTCTTCTCTCCGATTCGGCTTGAGCACTGGAGCTCCATCCTTTCTCGGCACCCACAACTTTCGAAGAGGCTGTGGCAGAGCTGTGACATCACTCTCTTTCTCTCTCTGTCTCTCTCTCTCTCTCTCTCTCATTCTCTCTCTGCCCCAGCCATCTCCATCAGGTGTGAGTGTCGGCGCTGCCAAAGCCTTATGAGATCACTGGCCCTGTGTGGACACACAAGCGGCATTCCCTTGCCCCAGAGCAAAACCCAGGCGATGCTTTTCCCTCTGTGTGTGTGTGTGTGTGTGTGTGTGTGTGTGTGTGTGTGTGACAGAGGGGGGGAGAGAGAGAGAGCACCAGCACTAGTCTGGCACCATTTCTCCACAGGGACACCCATTTTAAAGTAGAATTTTCGCACTCCTGATGGTTGGCAGGTCCCAAACTGATTCCTTAAAAAAGGATTTTGGATGTCCCTTATTCTGGTAGATTTGCAAAGAAAACAATACTATCTTGTGGGACAGATGTGGAAAGCAGTGTTTGAATGTAAGGTACAAAAGATTCAATATTGTATGACATTAATGCTCTTTGAACAGCCAGTTTTTGCCATCTGTTTTTAAATCAATCTGCTAAAAGCCAATACTTACCCTGTAGCATGTGACCTATGATTATACTGCACCAAGTGAATCTATGAGTGTATAGATCTGATAAGATAGCTAGTAGTACACTCCGAAGTTAGATGGTCAAAAGCTTATTTTGTTGCTTAGGCTATTTTGACACTGATCTCCGGATAACAGTTTTTACTTTCCCTTTTATTGTAACACAACCGTAGATTTGATGACATACGTCAATCTAATATGCTTCACTGGGGTCCTTTTGGGCTCCAATAGTGATGTAAGAGTCAGCTTTTCACAGTAAATGGAGACAGCAAACATTCATCACATTTAAACAATAGTGTGAGTTTATCTGCAGAGGCAAAAACAAATCCCAATCACTCAGGTCTCTCTCTCTCTTCTCTTTCTGTCTGACACATTGCCATTGAGATCAGTATAAGATCTAGTAATCATTAAAACTACTCTTTAATGAGATGGCCCCTTACTGAAGTTTCACACATCAGTTTAACAGTATCCTTCTGGAGACAGTGGGCTCATAACCACTTATTAAACGACTTATTAGTCATATCAACTGCTATCTCTGAACATGGTCAGATCTGACCCTCCGCTGCAGAAGCGAAGATAAATAAATAACACTTTTATGAAGACTTTTGAATGTATCTGCAACCAGAGGGTACAACACATACAGTATGAACATCAAGCAGAACTTGATGGCTTCCTCGAGAATCCTGGCACATTTTTCATCAAATTAGCGTATTTTGTTCCTTACACTTTTAGTGCGTTTTAATGGAGTGGTTGGAGGGCCTGGTGCAGCGGATGCTTTAGAAGTGTGAACCAGCAGATTGATGAGAGATGGGAAGGTCTCTCTCTGAGAGAAGAGGCGTCAGGAGAGAGAGTGCAGGAGCAGGAAGTCTGGTGCCAGCTCGGCTCGGCCGCTCAGCGTGGCAGGGGAGAGATCGGGCCTGGCGTCGTGCCAGTGTGGGCAGGGTGCCCACGAGGAGGCAGTGTGCGGCCAGGGCTGGAGCTGCCAGTGGTCTCATCCTGGCACGGCGGGGTATACAAGGGGCAGGACCACCCCAGAGGGAGAGGGTGAGAGAGAAAGGGAAAGAGAGAGAGAAAGAAGGAGGAGGAAAGAATCACAAACACAAGCAGACCTCTGGCTCAGATTTCAAGTTCTAGAGCTTCTAGTTATCTTTCTTTTTTCGGTTTTAGATGAGTTTTATTAAAGCACTGAAACAGCGGTGACGTTCCTACAGTTTTCCAGTGTAGCGCTCTGGTGAGATTCTAAAACCTGCCCAGTTACATAAGACAGACCGTTTCCTCTCATTATGCCCTTTGCACTTGGATAATGATACGTTTTCATAATGTGAACATTCAAAACACATTCTTTTTTTATCTTGACTTTTTCATTTGGCCCGGTACAGTAAATGTGTTTGCTGTTGTAAATCCTCCTTCTCCAGTGCTGTGGTGAATTTGTCTTTTTTTCCCCCTCCCTCCCATTCCCCCCATCTTTTTCTCTTTCTTTGTACCCTTAAAATATTCTGCACATCCTGCAGCAGTTCCGCATGACAGACACTCCTAATATAATCTCTGTGTCTGAATTCTAATTTCTGGCGTCAGGATAAAATAAATAGTGTGCAGTTAATTACGGGGCCTTGTGCGCTCGTGCTCCTGGCTCCAGCGGATGATTTATGAAGTGCGTGTAAGGCATTCTGCAACACATTTTTCTTAATTTATTTTTAATCTGTCTTTCAATTAATCCTGCTGGAAAATGTCTTAATGTCAGGGTTGCGGGGGTGCTTGGGGTGGGGTGAAGGGGGGTGGCAGTGTGGCGGTAATGAGCTCGGGCCGCAGGAGTCGCACTCCGGCCACAGGGGGTTATGGAGGGCTGTGGGGGGGGGGGGGGTGGGTGGCTACCTACACCACCACCAGTGGGGTGTTCTGCAGTCAGCCATCTTAACTTTTCCTTGTTTATTTCTCTTGTCTGTTTCTCGTTCCTTCCAAGTCTTTGTTAATTATTTCTTTTTCCCCCCGTGCTGCCCTAGTGGTTTTTGCACGCCACAGGTTTCTATGTTTTGAGTCTGACTGCTGGACTTTGTTTGTTCAGGCCGTGCAGCAGCGGCTGTGTGTTAGTGTGTGTTGGCCCCGGTCGGCTCTGCTCTGCTCGGCCCGCAGTGGGAGTGGAGGTGCAGGGGAGCCTGCCCTGCCGCCTGCGGTTGGTTAGGGAGCCACTGAGGCATGCTGGGTAGCCATGCTCATTTCGAGTGCAGAAGAACTGGAGCCAAATGGACATTAACTCTCCACCACTGCAATGCAATCCTTTGTTTGTGTAAATTATTATTGTTACAGTCAAGAGATGGTGGACTGTGATTGTACATTATGAGTGCGTTTGCAGTATATCCATACTAGAAATAGACTAGAAATAACTGTTTTATCCTGCAGAGATCTTTGCCACGCAGTGTTCGGGTGGAGGGATGCCTCTACCTGCAGGGATAGGTTCATGGAAATACTTACTTCCTGGATTGTGTGTGTGTGTTGGATGAGCCACACTGGAGCTCACTCCTCCTGATGAGTGTTTTCTCCATGGCTTCCTCTCGGCTTGGACGCTCCTTCTGCAGCAGATGCTCCTTCTACTCTCTCTCTCTCTCTCTCTCTCTCTCTCTCTCTCTCTCTCTCTCTCTCTGTCTCTCTCTGTCTCTCTCTGTCTCTCTCTTTCTCTTTCTCTGTCTCTGCTTGTTATGCAGCAGCACTCTCTGGCAATTAGTGCAGAGGAGAGAAGAGTCCATATTCACTGTGGAGCAAGGGCAGTGGCTGTGGAGCTCCCCACAATGCACACACACAATCACACACATACACACACACACACACACACACACACACACACATGCGCGCACACACACACACACACACACCCACACACGTACATATACACACTTTCCTCATCAGCTCCACAACCCCCCTGCATCATTTGCCACCCCTCAGATAGCCATTTATCTCTCTCTCTGTCCACCTCATTCCCTCTCTCCTGCTCCATGTCTCTCCCCCTCTATCCCCTCACAAAAACAGATCCCATACTAACCACCCAGGCATGACTGTTTCCAGCTCGCTTGTCCTACTCTCCTGGAAGAGGAGAAAAGCTGGATGTTTCATTCCTGTGCGTTTGTTTCCCCTGCTGTTGCCACTCCATTGCTGTAGGTGCCGTCCTCACATAGCCCTGTCCTCTGGTGCTGTGGGAGTCTGCTCAGGGCTCTAACTCGCCAGGGGAACCCGCCTCGGACTCCCGCTCCTGTTCTCGCTCCCACTCGGGGGCCGATCGATACCCAGTGCCGGGGGCCAGAGCACCCCGCACCACCTTAATAGGTCCTGCGGGTCCCCCTCATAAAACACTCCGCAGGCCTCCCAGCCCCAGCAGCCATAAATCTGCCCCGCGCAGTGCAGCAGCAGCAGCAGGGGGGTCGGGAGGGGTAGGACAGTTTGGGCGCTCAGACATAAAGGTGGAGGAATGGGTGGTGGTGGTGGTGGTGGGGAGGGGGGTTATCCGGAGATGGGCTCAGACAGAGATCTGGTGTTTGGCATCAAGATGGTTTCTATCAACTATCAGTTAACATAGGCTTTGGTCATACAGATGAATCATCCCGAAAGCATCCTGTAGACTGTAAAAAATGAGGTTTATGAGAAGAATATGGGCATGAGGTAACAGGATGATCAGTGCTATGGCTGTAGAAATGCAAGTAGGGGAATGCTGGTAGTTCAAACTATTAATTATTTTAATAATAATGATGCTGAATCATCATCAGTCTATTAGTCATCTTACCAGACTAATCCATGGAACTCTCTGGATAATAGCTATGATACAGTAAAGCCTGGTGATATTAATATAGAGTTCAGAAAGGGATCTATGTGTCCTTTCTAGCCCTTTGATATGCATGTGTGTATAGTATGTGGGTAAGCTTGTGTTGGAGTAGGTGAGGAAGGATGTGCAAAACTGGTGTGCATTAGCCAAACAGATAGCTACCAACTCTAATTGCCTCTGCATCCACTTACTCACCCCTGACGCCCTTCAACCCCATCCACCTCTCCTGCGTTACTCCGCCCCACACCCCCTCCCCACCCACCCCACATGCCCCCTGCAAATGAAAGAGAGAGGGATGGGGAGAAGGGGAGCATAATTACTTATTTTAGTGGACTGCAGCAGAATGCCTCTCGCCAAATGACTCTAATTCCAAATGGTTAACAAGATTTTTCTCTTTAATAGAGCTGAATCCGTGTGACAGCAAATTGCTTTCCCATTTGCGGTCCTTAATGGCTTTTCATACTTTGCACTTCCAATAAGCAGCAAACTCGGAAATTAATATTGCACGCTGTGTTATGATGCAAATGGGAGCTAGATAGGCATGCTGTACCTTCATGCAGAAAACCCTGATTAGATTCTGTAATTGCTTCGGTGGGATAGTTTCTCTCTCTCTCTCTCTCTCTTTCTCGCTCTCTGTTTCTATCTCCATGTCTTTTTTTCCCCTCTCGGTTTTGCGTTTGAACTTGCGTGTGCGTTTACGGGGCTATTTTAAGCCTCGTAGCCTGGTGCGCTTTCATATCATCCGCTGACAGCATCCCTGATTAGCTCTTCTTTTGTTTTTGTTTGTTTGTTCCCCCCTCCTTTCTAAATCAATGCTAATCAGCAGTAATTGAGGCGCGGGGAGAAAAAGCCTTGTCCTTGGGCTCTGCTACTAGTTTGCGCTGGAGCCTTGTGCTGTCACCTTTACTCATCTCCGTGCGCTTACTGCTGTTGTGTGGCTCTTTCATTGTGTTGTTCTTCAGCATGTTGCAATATGTTCTTTTTTGTTCTACAATGAAAGTAATCTTTATCATCTTAATTATATTTATCCTAATGCGATATGCTAATCTGTTTTAGAAGCTTAACAAAACAGGCCTTTATTATTATTTACTGTGATCACCCTCAGTGAATAGTAAATACAAGCCACAAGCAGGCAACTGGGAATAAGCAAATGCGGGGAAAAAACCGTGCTGAGGTGAGTTGAGGGTTTAACAGCATGTTAAAGACGGCTGTTAAAGCGAACATATCAGCAAACACATCAGGCACCTCTCTCCCATCTCGCCTGGGCCCTGCCACCCGCAGATTTACGGCCCTCACATCACCCCCCAGCATTAAAGACTTCATTACTCCAAATGCAGATTATTCCCGCAGGCTGTAAATCTGCCACAAGGACTTCCACAGCACACAACCTGTATGGTGTCATCCCTTTTCACGTAATTACATCTTTTGGTGAGGAAGGTGTGTGTGTGCGGGGGGGGGGGGGTGTGTGTGTGTGGATGTGTGCATGTGTTTGTGTGTGTGTGTGCGTGATCTTCAGTCATACAACATGCACACACTCAGCCACCCTCACAAGCAACACACATACAGACACATACGCAAAGAAACACGCATGAACACACACTGAACCACCTGACCTTTGGACAGAAATAGCAAATAAATTCAGGTGGATGGGCTGGCGATTGCTGGCAGCTATTAAGGTTAAGTATCCTCTGGTCGGCTCTGGGAGGCTCTGTGCGACACTGTGCAGTGGGGCTGGGGAGGGGTGGTGGTGGGGGGCGGGGTGGGTCACATGACTGAGTACACATGCAATCTGATTCTCTTGGCCCGTCGCCATGGCAACCGTTCATTTCTTTCTCTTTTTTTTCCAGTTCTGTTCCCATTTCACCTGTCACTTCAGTAATTGCCTCTGAATTCTCTAGCATATCGGGGGGAGAAAAAAAAATGACGATAATAATAAGACAATATTTATGAGCTGAGCACTGATAGACAAGAAGTTAGAAAAGAGAAACATTTCATTAGAGAGGAAAATTAATTCCAGGTAAAGGTCTGTTACAGAAGGTTCCACAATTTTGATTTGGCTTCCGGTAGCTGGCTCCATTCCATGCCTCTCTACCCCTTACCCTTCTCCAAATTTGCTTTGCGCTCATTGAGGCACTCTCTTCTGCATGTCCTGATGATTTCCTACCAGAAATAATACAATAAGGGCTATATTATTGTTTTACTATTATTGTTGCCTATTTGAGCCTAAATTAGAAGTGCTTTTTCAGATATTGTAGCCATTATTCTGTTTTCCAACATTCATTTCATGAAAAAAAATCCCCATTGCAGGAAAGTTGTCATGGTTTCAGTGATATGTGTTTCATGGCATTGGCATTAATTATTGCAAATAGCTCCCTGTAAACAGTCCTAATGAGAGTGTAATAGGCTGTTTCTAATGGCTATGTATGTGATTAGAGGATAGCAGGGCTTTGTCAGTGGAGTTAGTCTTGCTGGTCTGTGCGTGTTGTTGCACTAGTCAGTCAAACATCTGCGCACGCTGTGCCTTGTTTGCTAATCCCAGACCTCATTTCGGGCTGCGCTCCCCCAGTTCTGTTACTGAATTCTGTAACCTTCTAAACATTGAAAGTTTATAGTAATAACAAATGTTCTGCTCGGCTGAGCCGTCTTTTAAAACGAGAACATAAATACAAGAAATGATTTCCCTGTGTCGGGCCGACTGTCAAAAAAACAAAATAAGAAAGCAGAGGGGGCCATGTTGGATTTATGTGTGTGCTTTTGGGGCAGGCGCGGTGGCAGCGGTGGAGGGGCACGTCAGTGGAATTAATTGATTTGCCCATATTTGTCAGGAAAGAGTGAGCAGCTAACCCGCGCCTGCATTATTAAAGCTAATACCACAGCGGTTTGGCCTGCTCCTGCGCCTGTGAATCACTGTCTGCCACGGCCCTCTGATGTATGGACATATTATACCGAGCTCTGCATGGGGCTCGTGGGCTCAGCCACTCTGTCCCTGCCCCCTGACCACCCTCACCCCCACCTGCCCCACATACTCATGCCCCCTAGAGGCCACCTGTGTTTGCGCAGTGAAGACCACTCTGAGAATAGCCCCAGGGCGCCCGCATACTGAAGCGCCCCTGTGTTATGCATTAAGGAGCCTGGGCCCGGGCCCTGGAACATAAACATGCTCAGTAGCCCCTATCTCCCCGCCTGCAGTCTGCATTCTCCAGCCTGATAAACATACCTGACATGCTGCTCTGCCGGCTATGTGGGGCTGGTCACAGATTGTGGTCAGATGCTGAAGATTATTTGGCTTGCTCATATTGATCATGTAAACAAAATTATGAAATATACAAACTTAACTTTATTTTAGAATCAGTGTTGTTGATGTGTCCCAAATAGACTAAAATTTGTTTTTAATACCGAGCTCCTCATAAACAGGACTATGTTTTGCAGAAAAGTTCTACTGTTATTTGCTATTTACTCAAAACTTTTCACTCAAATTGCTTTTTTGCTTTTTGTTATCATCATGTCCATGCATAAGTATTACTGTGCAGATTTAGATCATGTTAGATGAGTGTTTTGCTGACATTTTACTGATAATATTTTCATTTCCAGTAAACAGTATTTGGATAGTGATCCTACTATAATGTCCAGGAGTAATTTAACAGCTTCCTGAAGAGTGTATGCCTATACATGTGTCTGTATTTCATCATGACTAAAACATTTAATATTTAAAGCCATTGGAATCACAACATATTGGAATCACATTATTTCAACCTTCAGCTAGTGTCAGCTAGAGTCAGTGTCAGTACCTGTAGTCACAGTCTATTGAAAGGGGAACATTCAGTAAGATCATATACAGATGAAAATGAACATGTACATCTGCACCATATTGTAAATGCTTTGTGGGAAAAACAATGTACAGTAAGTGATTACAATTACAAATTCTTATTATTGACATAAAAGGTTGGAGTTGGGCTATAGATAATGGGTGCGCTGACAGACAAGACAAGCACAGGCACACACACACACACACACGTGGATGCAGATCGGTTTGTGTGTACTGTAGCTTCATCCCCACTGTAGCATGTCTGATCGCACATGCTGGCCTCTCTAGAGTACAACAAAGCATCATGCATACACACACTCACACACACATACACACACTCACACATGCATACTCATGGCCATAAAGCCCACCCAAAGAGTGAACAAAACAGCTCTAAGATGCAGGCAGGGCCCTTGCTAGAAGCCCATTTGATCAGCCACGTCATTGGATGACTCCTCTGAGGCAGAGGGGTGAGACACTGCGGCTTTACCCACAGTTGAAAGGCAAACAAGCCACTCTCATGCCATGCTCGAACATTCAGCAAGACGAACTGTTTTAATATTTAAAAACAATCCCATTACACAACACAAAAAATATAGAAGGGCCTTTGTGGGGCAAGGCTGAATTAACTGCGAGTGCTGTAAATATTTAATAGTCGTTTGTGCATACCGCGCCCGCGTTTATAGCTTGTTTGTTTAGGGAGGGGCATGAGCATAACTTGTGGCAGGATGCCTCTTTCTGACAGGGAGGTAACAGAATAGTTTGGGAGGGCATTAGAATGTTTTTTATTGCCACTGTGGCTTGCTTATAGGTGCTTCAGATATGATTGGATTGAGTCGGAGAGGTCATTTAGGTAAAATGCACCTTGGAAGTCATTTCAGCTGACCCTGAAGTTTGGTGTGGCTTGCCAAGAGATGCTGTAAAAAAAAAACAAGTTAACCTTTACTGTGAACCCAAGGACACCAACATTCTGTACAGGTATACACACACAGAGATGCAGGATTCCCAAAGACACTCGGAGTGTTTGCATTGCGGAAAGGTACTGTCACCGGCTTGAAAGTGACACATCATTTTTTAATCATGGCAAGTGCCCCGGCACCCTGAAAGCTTGGCTTTCACACCACCCCCCACCCCCACCCGACAGCTTTCTCCAAAAAGTCCTTTCTATCTTCCTCATATATATTAATTTATTTTATTTTATTTTATTTTTAAATACATAAAGTGGGGTGGGGGTCGCTCTTATCTGGGCTCTGATGACACTTCTCGGCTGCTCGGTCTGGGTGCTTAAAATAAGCGCCGCAGGAGCAGCTGGCCTCCGGTGCTGTCAGAGCCCCACGCCCCGACCGAATGCCGCCTGTCAGTCCCGCCGCTCCGCCAAGCCTCTTCACATCAGCGACGCTCTCTCCTCCCAGTGACTGACTGGCAGAATGGGGGCAATTATAAATCACTTTGCTGTGGCTGCTCGTAATGGACAAGCCCCCTCTGACGGAGGAGTGAACAGAGAAACGGAGAGAAGAGAGAGATGGAGGGAGGGAGGTGTGGCACAGGGGTCTCGTCCCCCCTCTCTCTCTCTCATTCTCTCAACTCCTGTCACTCTGTCCAAACAAGGGCAAGAGTGAGCAGTCAACTACAAGCCTCTAATAGTCCTCATTACACTGTTTGTCTTGGCTTTGAGTGAGTGATGAGTTTTTATAGTTCTTTTTTTCAAAGTTTCTCACTCTTTCCATCTCTCTGACTCCCCGAAGAGTGGCTTTGATATTGAAACAGGCATTTCATATTGCTGTTTTGAAGTTTTGTCTTCATTTTTCCCCCCACTCCAGTTTGAATTACATCCCTTCTATGGCGCCATACTTCATTTTTTGATGTTTTTCTTCTGGTGTACCGGTGGTAAAAGCATTACATGAGCCAACAGAAACTGATTAGTCATCTACCAAACAAGACTTCATCCCAGTATGGTGCTATTTCTCCCATTTTAAACTAACTCAGACGTAGTGTACCAGCAGTAGTGTAAATAGTCATTTTCATCATTCGACACTAAACCAATATCTACTTTGACTAATTGGAGTTTCTAACTGCTAGTGGTAAGACCGCGATAGAGACACACCTGCACCTACTGGTCCTGGTTGTAACATTTCCATGCAATCCAAATTA